>NC_045436.1:94065037-94115423 GCF_002776525.5 Piliocolobus tephrosceles
CTATCTATCTATCTATCTATCTATCTATCTATCTATCTATCTATCTACCTATCTACCATCTGTCTGTCTATCATTATCTGTGTTTCACTGCTTCCAGGGTTCTATACTTAAACAAAATTTTTAGCCATTTTTATGTTCTGGAGAGTATTCTCTCCTTATTGATGATCAACCATCCCTTATTCATGAGCAAGTGTGTTTGCTTTGAACTGTTGTTCCCTGCTTTCTAATTGGTGTCTCCCAAGCTGTCGAGGCAGGAAAACCCAGTAGCCACATTATGCTGACCTGTCGACAGGACAGCCTTTGGGAATAGTTCAGTGGCAACTCACATATCCAGAGATCTGTTAATCTAGAAGACACAGCAATGGCACAGTTATTCTTGAAAATCCTGTAGGAGAATTCTCTTAGAAGCCAAAAGAAACTTCAGAAAGATCATGCTCCAAGTGTCCTACATTTCATTTACAGCTGAGTTTCTCAGGCTTCTATCCAGCTTTTATTAATATTTACCCTTTACCTCTTGAAGATGTTCCTTTGATTCAATAACAGATCCATGCCTTGGCGTAATTCAGAATTGGTGGTGGGAGAAATAGGCAGTTAATGTGATCAGAATATTTAAGAAACTTCCTTCTTATGTGTTTTAACATCTGAGTTAATACTAAATTAACTGCATACTTTTCCTATAAAAGCTTTGCTTGACTAATAGTGAATGTGAATGGATATTATTTTGAAGTTTGAAATGATAACATAAAGTTATCCAAAAGATGTGAGGTATTACTCAATCCCGCAAGTCTTTGTGTTCCAACCTAAAAGAAATAAATAATAATAATAAAAAAAACATCAACAATGATGGCTAATGAGAGTAGAAATAATTGTACAGGGAAATATGAAATTAGCAGTTAAAACTGCATAATTATAAGGTTTAAATCTTTCCCATTATTTTATTCGCTTATTATTTATTTTATTTTTAAATTTATTTTTCTCATTCTTAGTTTTTATCATACCTATTGTCCACTTTGCTCTTATTCATTTTCTCCCTTTTTATATTTATATCCTTTTTTATTTCCAATTTTCTGTCTTCCTTCTTTCAAACAATGCATTTTCTTTAGATACATTTTATTGTTATTTTATCTTATCCCATCCTCCCTCTTTAATGTGACATTTTAGTGGATTTTTGATTATGTCTTCTCAAAAACTACATCAAGAATCAAGTAAATCAAGACTTAGTAGCAACTCAAAACTGAAAAAAAAAACATATTAAAACTGCTAGCCTAAAAGAGATATTTTACATAAATAGGTTTGCAATTTGACCTCAAAGTCAGCCAACTGGGCATTTTATCTGGCTGAGAAAGGCAGAGAATTGGAGAATGGTAAGGTTTTGTGGTTTTTTTCACCTGCAGTCATATGCCTGTGTTCTTTTAGCCCATGGGCAGCCGTGGGAGAGGGTAGATGTGAGACTGTTAAAACTGGGTTGGTAAAATAGTTGGAAATCTTGTGAATGTTTTTAGTATATTTATCTATAGCTAGCAATTTAATTTCCATGGGTGACACTGCTACCTGTAATAATTAACATTCAGTGATAGGTGTATTTAAATCCCTAGCATATCAATCTTGCCAGTACTTTTAAAGTTATTCTTACACTATTAGTCAAACCCAAGATTTCTTTTGTGGATCTAAAAAGATTTTCAGTGCACAAAACATGTTGAAAACACAAAATTAATTTGGGTGACAGAAAAAGTAATGAGAGCAAATATTTCAGATAACTAAAATTTATTTTTAAGATCATTTCCTTTATGTTCTTAGTAGGAAGGGCTTACCACATTGTCTCTCAAAAACAAAATTTTGAAAAATATCAGATATGTTGCTGATGAAGATACTAGTGCTGCTAATACATCAACAATGGCCCATCCCCTCTCCTACCCATTTTCATTCTTATCCCTAACACCTTGCTTTGCTCTCATCTTAACACATAACATTATATGTGAGGAAAACAGAATCTTGCTGCACATGATGAAGGTATGAAACACAAAGGAATAAAGCAATGATAATGTTTGTCACTTCTGCCTGGGATTAGTTAGGGCACTTGTTATATATAGACTTCTTTCCCAAATTGACATTAAGAACATAAGTCACATGGCACAGGAGCCTGTACTGGTTCTGGCACTGAGTTGCAATGCTTAGCAAAATCTTTCTACCTATTCAAAAGGAATAGATAACTTCCCTATTTGTAGAGTGAAGAATTGTAATTAATGATTTCAGAAAGTTCTTTCTAACATTCTGTGATTCAGATATAACAGGCAGAATGGCCATATTAAAAATAAATGTTGCGGCTGGGCAGGTGGCTCACTCCTGTAATCCCAACACTTTGGGAGGCTGAGGCAGGTGGATCGTGAGGTCAGGAAATCGAGATCATCCTGGCTAACACAGTGAAGCCTTGTTTCTACCAAACAAAATACAAAAAAATTAGCCCAGCATGGTGGCACATACCTGTAGTCCCAGCTACTCAGGAGGCTGAGGCAGGAGAATCACTTGAACTCCCAAGGCAGAGGTTGCAGTGAGCCGAGATGGCGCCAGTGCGCTCCAGCCTGGGCGACAGAGCAAGACTCCATCCCCCAAAATAAATAAATAAATAAATAAAATAAAGGTTGCTACTTTTTTTTTCTAAAATTCTTTTTAGGCTCAGTGTGGTGGCTCATGCCTGTAATCCCAATGCTTTGGGAGACTGAGGCTGGTGGATCACTAGAGCCCAGGAGATTGAGACCAGCCTGTGTTACACAGTTAGAGCCTACCCATTTATTAAATAATAAATACATACAAATGAACATAAAATTCTTTTTGTAAATGGAACTTTTAGCACAGATCCATTTCTTGAACAGTTGTATTAGGAATCCTGTGGACCTGTCCCCAGTAAAACAATAATAATTGATAAAAAAATAATTGACAAAGTTTCTGGAAATTTAGGCACAAATAGCAGATGTAGAAACATTTACTTGGAAAAAATCCTACCAAATATTTCCAAAGAATGAGAGTCTGTAACCTTTGAGCCGTGACCCACTCGTTCCCTTCCAGCCTCCACTTCCCAGCTCATTGCATAATGGAATTCCCAGCCTGGTGGTGTGGCAAAAAAGGGGAGGCCTCATGTGCCTTCAGCTCCTGATCTAGTGATACAGTATCTCACCCAGGGAAGCAGACCACCAACATTTCTCAGTTGCTGGCAAAATTCTGACAAGTGGGGCCAAGAGGTTGGGTGCTCCCTTCTTCCATTTGCTCCCCATGCATAGACTAGAGGCTCTATTCCAGGCATGGAAAGCCCAAAATGCTGGATTCTGATTTTTCTCAGCCCAAGTCCTAGTAGGGTACTAATTCTAAGCTGGAAAAGGAAAGACTAGAAGACCAGATTCAAAGGACGCTTTCAAGAAAGTTAAAAGACAACACAGAGAATGTGTGAAAATATTTGCAAGTCATTTATCTGTTAAAGGACTAGTAATCAGAAAGTTTGAAAAATTCTTGCAACTCAATGCAAAAAGAAAACAGAAGTTAAAGTGGGCAGACATCTGAATAGATATTTCTTCAAAGAAGATATGCAAATGGATAATAAACACACGAAAAGATTCTCATAATCATTAGCCCTTAGAGAAATGCAAATAAAAACCACAGTGAGCTAACACTTCATACCCACCATCTCATGGCCATACATATATGCATATCACACATTTTCTGTATGTAATGTGAGTAAAATAATAACAACTGTTTTCAAATATATGAAGAACTTCAAACCCTCCTGCACCTTGATTGGAAATATAAAATGGTGAAGGCACTTTGGAAAACAGTCTGTTAGTTCCTCAATTATTTAAAAATAGTTTCCATATGACCCAGTGATTTGCTTCTAGGTATATACCCAAGATAAATAAAAACATGTCCACATAAAAACTTGTACATACATGTGTTCTTAGCAGCATTATTCATAATAGTCACAAGTGAAAACAATCTAAATGTTCATTAACTGATAATGGATAAATATACATACAATAGAATATTATTAATCACTAAAAAGAAATGAAATATGGATACATGGTACAATACGACATAAATGAACCTGAAAAACATTATGCTAAGTGAAAGAAGTCAATCACAAAAGACAACATATAGGCAAATCTATGGAGACAGAATATAGGTTGCCTGGGGCTGAGAGCGCAGTGCTGGGGTGAAATGGGAACACTGCTAATGAATACAGAACTTCTTTTAGAATGATGACAATATTCTAAAATTGATTGTGAATATATTAGCTGCCATTGCACTGTGCATTTTAAATCAGGAAGAGTGTGGCATGTTCATTATATCTTAAAGCTTTTATGAAAAAATGTAAATAAGTAATTTGACTAATGTGTTATAATTTCATATTTTCTCATTTTTCTATTTCGCTTTGTACTTAGTTTATAATATTGTTAGCATATTATGACCATATAAAAATTTTATTTATTTTAAAATTATCAGTAATTTTCTTTATGGCTTTTGTGTATTTTGTCATCTTGAGATGAATTTCTTACTGCAATATTGGATGCAAGTTTTCCCTCTTTTTTGTTCTGGCAGTTTTGCAGTTATTTTTAAACATTTAAATCTTTCATCTATCTAAAATTATTAAAAACAAAAAACATCTTTTCTTCCTATTTTGCTATGCCATTTTTGTCATATACTAATTGCTGACATTTAATTAAGATTATTTCTGAAAACTCTCCATCTAATCATGAACCATAACATATTATTTTAATGACTATAGCCGCCAAGTTTGTTTTAATAGCTGGTAGCTATAGTCATAAATTATCTCATTTCTAACATTTTAGAATTTTTATGGCTTTTCTTGCATGCTTTGCATTTTAAATTTTTAAATCAGTTAATCTAATTTCAATAAATGGATATTGAATACTCATGTTATTTTCATTGGAACCATATAAACTGTGTAGATTCATATTTTAGATGTCTTTAAAATACTGTGTTCATATATAGTAAGAAATTAAGTCTTCTTTTATATTTCTTGGAGTTGTAAAGTTATCTTTGTATGAGAATGACACATTGCTTATTACATTAAAGTTCTGTTTTGTTTTGGCTTTTTTGTCTTTGGTGTCTTATAAATAAGATTTCTTCTCATTTTTTTCTGTGTGATTATTTGTAAACAGAAAAGCTCGACTTACGTATATTCATTTAACCATTATATAACCTATTTTTTCAAGTAATTTTAGTTGATTCTCTTGAATTTTCTAGTCATAAACATAATAAAAAATTGTTCCTCTCTTCAATTGTTATACTTCTTTTTCCTTTCACTTCTCCAATTATATTGGTTGGTACTGCCAGCAAAAATGCCTTTAAAAATACTGGTGAGGATGCGCAACTTTGTGCAACTTTGTACTTTAATGGGAATACTTTGTGTTCATCCAGCAAGCATAATATCAACTTGTTTTAAAAACATATTTTATTACATTAAGAAAGTATCTGCCTATATTAAAATTTTGTTTACAAATTCTAATAAGAAAGTAATTGAATTTTATAAAAATCTTTTTGACATCAAGGTGGCTGGTCATATGTTCTTTTTTCTTTGACCTGTTTATAAATGTTAGGCAACAATTATCTCTCCAGCTAGTTTGGGCAGAAAAAGATTTCTTAAAAGATATTTTATGGATTTCAAAATCTTTTTAAGAGCTGTAGTAACTGGCTCCAGATTGAGCTTCCTTTCATGTCATACTCACTGCCCTCATCTAGAAAGCAGCTGCCATTGTTACTGAAGTTGCTGAATCAGGGAGCTCTACTATGGTTCCAAAGGGCTGCACCTGAATTCTTACCACAAAGGAGATCCTCACTCCCTGCCTCTCTTTCTCTTAACTCAGTTTCAACTTCAAGCCTTAAAGTCTGATTTGCCTGCCTGATTGGCAGAATCTAAGTCACACCCAGCTTCCCAGATGCCAGTGTGACTCTGAAATCTGCATTTCTGAGTCACACTGGCATCTGGGAAGCTGGGTGTGAAATGCAGATTTCAGACCGGGCGCGGTGGCTCAAGCCTGTAATCCCAGCACTTTGGGAGACCAAGACGGGCGGATCACGAGGTCAGGAGATCGAGACCATCCTGGCTAACACGGTGAAACCCCGTCTCTACTAAAAAATACAAAAAACTAGCCGGGCGAGGTGGCGGGCGCCTGTAGTCCCAGCTACTCCGGAGGCTGAGGCAGGAGAATGGCGTAAACTCGGGAGGCGGAGCTTGCAGTGAGCTGAGATCCGGCCACTACACTCCAGCCCGGGGGACAGAGCGAGACCCTGTCTCAAAAAAAAAAAAAAAAAAACAAAAACAAAAACAAAAACAAACAACAACAACAAAAAAAAATTGCAGATTTTAGAGTTTCAGCCTCTGCAGTATAAGGAAAGCATACCCCAAGGGGGCTTAAATGGCTATTGAGAGAGACAGTCGACACAACCTGCCACGCTATTAATACAATGGATAACATTAAGATAGTTTGTAATACTGAAACAACTTTTCATTTCTAGAAAATATTCTAGTTAACTCTGTAGGCCAATATTTTGCATTGATATTATTATATGTGATTAGTTGGGTATCCCCCCTGGCTTTCTTTTTCTGTTTTGATATCGTTTGGATCTGTGTGTCTGCCCAAATCTCATGTCTGAGTATTCAGCCCCAGTGTTGGAGGAGGTGCCTAGTGGGAGGTGACTGGATCATGGGGGTGGATTTCCCCCTTGCTGTTTTCGTGATAGTGAGTTTGTTTTCACAAGATCTAGTTGTTTAAAAGTATGTGGCATCTCTTTCTCCTTTTCCTGCCAAGTAAGACGTGCCTGCTTCCTCTTCAGTTTCTGCCATGATTGTAAGTTTCCTGAGGCCTCCCCAGCCATGCTTTCTGTACAGCCTGAAGAACCGAGAACCAATTAAAACTCTTTATAAATTACCCAGTTTCAGGTATTTCTTTACAGCAGTGTGAGAACGGACTAATATATTGTTTTTGTACAGTTGTGTGATATATGTTATATTTAATTCATACACAGAATTTGGAATCTTTCATTTTTCTCATATGCTCCAGAGCATTTTAGATAGTCGGAGATATTTGTTCCATCAAAGTTATGATGGACTTCACCTACCCACCTAGCTGTCTCCTATCATGTCTACAGAGCAGCTCTGTAACTTATCTCATTCAAAAAAGTTACACGATTTTTTTGTATCTTTCTTTTTTAAGTGATCAATTTAGAAATTATTTTCCTAGTATATCATCTATTTTTTTTCCAGATTACCAAATTTAATTGCATTGATTTCAGTAAGTTTTGTTATTATTTTAATTTCTTCTTCATCTGCAATGATTACCTCATATGTATGTCTTTGTGTGTGTTTGTATCTTCTCTCTTTTTTCACAATTAGGTTAAATATAGGCTTAATTGTTTTACTGCTTGTTTGCTTTTCTCAAGGAAATACCCCTGGAATTAATGTATTAGTTTTCCATTTTTTTCCCAAATATATAATTTTCTGTTTTATCTTCATTTTTTATTTCTTTGAGTTTGTTTTGTTTGACTCTAGTTTTTTTGTGTTGGATAATTAACACAGTGGCTTTATTTTCTACAAAATCAACATATAAAGTCATAGATTTTTATTTATTTATTATTTACAAAAATACTTTCTGTTTTTTAGGTGATTGGCTATTTCCATTTTCTTTCTGAAGCGAAATTAAAAATAATTTTCAAAGAACTAATGTTTTGGCATTTTCTTTTTGTTATTCTTTTGTATTTTTACAAACTTGTAATAAGATAATTTTTTCTCATGATTTTATCTTTTTATAATATATTGAAGATAATTTTTGGAATAATATAAAGTCAAACTTCGAAATATGTAAGCACTTAAAAGTGTGTTCATGGCTTTCAGAGTGTATAGATTAATATATATTTTTGATCTACATTTTTGTTATTTATACTTCCTGTTTGCCCTTTTAAAAATTTTTACCTGATTATTTAGAGACTGAGAAAGTTAAAATTTTTGTTATTAATATGCTGTCTATTTTATGTTACATTTCCTGAAATATTTGTTTTATACATTCAGATTTTATATAATCAGATGAATAAATGTTGTCTTCTTTGTGAATTTTGCAATGTATTATTAATAAAGTTGTCACTTGACTCATTTAAAGTTTTTGCTTCAATTTCCCTGTTGGTTAATATTAATATGTCAATTTTCCTATTTTTAATTGCATTTACTTGTTATATAATTGCCCACTCTTTTACTTCCAACTCTTGTGAGTCACTTGCTTTAATTTTCTCTCCTAAACACAGGATACAGTTGGTTTTACTTTCAAATTTAATCTGTTTGTTTTAATAGACTAATTAATCCCTTTTATACTAATTGGTATGACAGATAAGTTTTCTTGATCTTAATTCTGTAACCTTTGGATTTTTTTATAAAAGTGAGAGAATAGATAAAACCAGTGCATTTCAGTCATATCTTTATTAAACTGCAAGATCCAGAGGGGCTGCTTTTCTATTTTATCTTCTGCCTTCTTACTTATCTTTCATGCTCTTATTCCTTAATTTAACACAGGAGAAAATTAGCTACGGATATTTATAAATGTTTTCTTTCTTCCTTGTTTCTGTATTTTACCTATTTATTCATATATTTAATATTAAAAAGGGAACTCTTATTTTATTCCTCCATTTCAACTCAGAAATCTAAACCCATAATTTTTAATGGATGCTTGACAAATCATAATGTAGATGTTTTGAATTTAGTTAAAATATACCTAATATATAGCTTGTTCTTATTTTGTCAATATTAGAGGCAATTCTGTGTGGAATAACTTTACACTTATGCTTTGGTGCAATTGGGAAAATATTTCTGTAAAATGAAGACCTATAAATATAATTTTGGAACCAGAGTATATTTATACCAACATATACCCCAAGAGTATATGGGGAAGGTTGTTTTGCCATAGTCTATTCAGTATTATTAATATTTCAAATCAGATTTTACCACTTTGATGAGTATAATATTTTATTTCTATCCCTATTTCCCTTATTGTATGTGAGTTTGTATTAGTTATGTCATCTGTTTTTATTTTTTCTGTGAATTTTTCTTTCTTTATTAATTTGTGGAAACATTTTATATATGCTGGCTTTGCCTTTTCTTTTATATATTGTGCAAATAGTTTCTCCTTGTCTGTCTTGTGGATTTTATCTTTTTGTAGGGGTTCTTAATATACTATTTTAGTTGGTATATAATTAAGCTTATACAAATATTTTTCTTTATGATGTTTTCACTAATGTAATTATTGTCATGAGCTATTTGGTATCCAGGTGGTCACTTAGGAAAATGAGCCAATCTAAAAGCAACAAATCTTTACTCACTTACTGCAATAGTATATAAGCAAGAGCCAAAAAGAGAAGAGTTCTGGCTCCCTCAGTGTTCCATTTCTCCCCATGGAATGGCTCCAGGTGAGGGTAAGTCAGAAAACTAGCAGTACAGGTGGAAGAAATTGTCTCATTGTAATGGGAACCCTGAACTTAGGCTCCTGACATTTTACAGACCTTGAGTCCTAGGGGAAGGAGGGGAGAATGGCTAGAAAAGTACTGAGTCATGGTAGAAGGTACAGAGACTTCTCATCTAACTGCTACCCCTACATAGCCTCCCCTACTATCTACATCCCGCAACAGAGTGGTGCATTTGTTACAATTGATGAACCTACATTGACACATCATTATCACCCAGTCAATAGTTTGTATTAGGATTCATTCTTGGTGCTGTGTATTCTATAGGTGCAATAGTCTGAATATTTGTGTCTTCCTCAAATTTATATGTCAAAACCTAATCTCCAATGTGATAGTATTAACAGATGGGGCTTTCAGAGCTTACTAATTATTGGGATTACTGCTCTTATAAAAGAGATTGAAGGGAGCTCATTTGCCCCTCTACCATGTGAGGATGCAGTGAGAAGGTACCATCTATGAAACAGGAAACCATATCTCACCAGGCACCAGATCTGCTCATGCTTTGATCTTGGACTTCTCAGCCACTACAACCATAAGATGTAAATTTCTATAGTTTATAAGCCACCCAAATTTAGGTATTTTGTGGTAGCAGCCCAAATGGAGCAGAACAATGGGTTTGGACAAATGTATAAGGACATATATACACCATGATAGTATCATGCAGAGTAGTTTCACTGCCCTAAACATCCTCTGTGCCATACCTCTTCATCCTCCCTTGCCTAGTTATTATTTTTTATTATGAGTTACATATAGTATGGAGGAAGACAGCAGGCATATTGTTATGTCTTCAGTGATTAGGGTCTCCAAATGACTATGTCCTGCCCTATATGTGCAATTATATAAAAATAATAAGGATGTTTCTAACCACTTATTATTAGATATTGACTGCTAGAATACACTCTTCTTCAGTGCAGCTGAGAGAAGTCTATCTCTCTCCACTTTTACAAGAAAGACATATGAAGTGAAGATCTAAGCAAGAATTAGCCTCAGTGGAGCCAAAAGAGTCACTGTCTGCCTAATAGCCAAGAAACACATATGGTGTTCCTAATGATTTCAGATCAGGTTCCCTGGAGAATTTAAAGTGATGACTAGAATTGTTTGAGGGAACCGTTACCCAAAGACAAGAATACAAAGGTAAAGAATAGTTCATAAGAACACACTAATTTTAGATGAAGTCAAGTGAGCAAAGCAATGATTCCTATTAAGAAAATGTTTGGTTTTAAAACAGAAGACAATCTTGAATGAATCATAATGTAAATTATTATGATTTCATACCACAATGGAACAATCAGAAAACTACAAAATGAATAGAGTTTTAGAAAATGGAAAACATGCTTTTATTAGTCTATTTTCATGGTGCTGATAAAGACATACCTAAGACTGGATAATTTATAAAGAAAAAGAGGTTTAATGGACTCTCAGTTTCACATGGCTGGGGAGTTCTCACAATCATGGCAGAAGGTGAAAGGCATGTCTTACATGGTGGCAGACAAGAGACAGTAAGAACCACGCGAAAGGGTTTTCCCCTTATAAAACCATCAGATCTCATGAGACTTATTCACTACTATGAAAACAATTTGGGGGAACCATCTCCATGATTCAATTGTCTCCCACTGTTTTTCTCCCACAACATGTGAGAATTACGGAAGCTAAAATTCAAGATGAGATTTGGGTGGGGACACAGCCAAACCATATCTTTCTGCCCCTGGCCCCTCCCAAATCTCATGTCTTCACATTTCAAAACCAATCATGCCTTCCTAACAGTCCCCCAAAATCTTAATTAATTTCAGCATTAACTCAAAAGTCAAGTCCCATCTGAGGCAAGGCAAATGCCTTCTGCCCATGAGCCTGTAAAATAAAAAACAAATTAGTTACTTGCAAGATACAATGGGGGTACAAGTATTGGGTAAATACAGTCATTCCAAATGAGAGAAATTGGCCCAAACAAAGAGGATACAGGCCCCATGAATGTCTGAAATCCTGGGGGGCAGTCAAATATTGAAGCCTTAAAATGATCTCCTTTGACTTCATGTCTCACATCCAGGTCACACTGATGCAACAGGTGGGTCTCCATGGTCTTGGGAAGCTCTGCCTCTGTGGCTTTGCAAGTATAGCCTCCCTGCTAGCTTCTTTCACAGGCTGGTGTTGAGTGTCTGCAGCTTTTCTGGCATGGTGCAGTCAGTTGGTGGATCTACCGTTTTCTGGAGTTTGTGGGATATGGTCTTCTTCTCACAGTTTCACTAGGCTGTACTCCAGTAGGGACTCTCTGTGAAGGCTTCAACCCCACATTTCTCTTTCACATTGCCCTAGCAGAGGTTCTCCATGAGGACCCTGCCCCTGCAGCAAACTCCTGCCTGGACATCCAGGTGTTTCCATACATCCTCTGAAATCTAGGCAGAGGTTCCCAAACTTTAATTCTTGACTTTTGTGCACCTGTAGGCTCAACATTATGTGGAAGCTGCCAAGGCTTGGGGCTTGCATCCTCTGAAGTCACAGCCTCAGCTGTACCTCAGCCCATTTTAGCCATGACTAGATTGGCCGAAATGCAGGGCACCAAGTCCCTAGGCTGCACACAGCAGGGTGGCCCTGGGCCCCAGCTATGAAACCATGTTTTTCCTCCTAGGCTTCTAGGCCTGTGATGGGAGGGGCTGCCATTAAGACTTCTGACATGTCCTGGAGACATTTTCCCCAATGTCTTAGCAAATCAACATTTGGCTCCTCGTTACTTATACAAATTTCTGCAGCAGGCTTGAATTTCTCTTCTGCAAATGGGTTTTTATTTTCTGTTGTGTCGTTGGTTGGGCTGCAAATTTTCTAAACTGTTATGGTCTGTTTCCCTTTTAAAACTGAATGCTTTTTACAGAACCCAAGTCACCCTTCAGTGCTTTGCTGCTTAGAAATATACCCTACATCATCTCTCTCAAGTTCAAAGTTTCACAAATCTCTAGGGCAGAGGCAAAATGCCACCAATTTCTTTGCTAAAACATAGAAAGAGTCACCTTTGTTCCAATTCCCAACAAGTTTCTCATCTCCATCTGAGACTACCTCACCCTGGATTTCAATGTCCGTATCATTATCTGCATTTCATTTAAAGCCATTCAACAAGTCTGTAGGAAGTTCCAAACTTTTTCACATTTTTTTCTGTCTTCTTCTGACCCTCTAAACTGTTCCAATCTCTGTCTGTTACAGTTCCAAAGCCATTTTCACATTTTCTGGTATAATTACAAGAGTGCCCCCACTCTACTGGTACCAATTTTCCTGTATTAGTCCATTTTCACACTGCTGATAAAGACATACCTGAACCTGGGTAATTTATAAAGAAAAAGAGGTTTAGTGGACTTGCAGTTTCACGTTGCTGGTGAGGCCTCACAGTCATGGCAGAAGATGAAAGGCCAGTCTTACATGGCAGACAAGAGAGAATAAGAACCAAGCGAAAGGGGTTTCCTCTTATAAAACCATCAGATCTTGTGAAACTTATTCACTGCCATGAGAAAGCCCTCATGATTCAATTATCTCCCACTGGGTCCCTCCCACAACACCTGGGAATTATGGGAACTACAATTCAAGATGAGATTTGGGTGGGGACACAGCCAAACTATATCAATGGTGTTTAAGTTTAAAATTTCAATAAAGAAACTCAAAACTGATGTAACTAAATTATTTCTCTGGAAGACAAAATGGAAGTCAGTGCAAAAATAATAGAAAACACGAATGAAAAGATGAGACATGGCAATGATCCAGGGCTTCCTAAAAAGAGAGAAGGAGAGTTGAGCTGGAAGAAATGACCAAACAATAGAAGAAAACCTGAATAACAGAAAGTTTTAAATTCTTAAGTAGAAAGCCTCACTGAGTTCAGAATAGGATTAATTTAGAAATATATACCTAGGGAATTTTCTGAATGACAGAGGTAGAAAAAACTTTATAAGCCTACAGATGGAAGAGAATGAAAACAGCATCAGGCTTCTCATGTAGGCTAAGAAAACAAAGTTTTAGAGAAAAGAAGTTTGATCCAAGAATTATATTCCCAGTAATTTTCAATTCTTATATAAGACAAAAGGCAGAGATTTCGGGACATGCCAGAAAGCTAAAATTACATCCCTTTAATTTAAGTAATTGAGAGAGTTGAACACAGGGGAAATTATATCAGAACAAACATTTGTGTAAAACAGAGTAAGAAGTGGAGACAAATCCCATGAGACTGCTCTCATTGCTGTTGAGGAGCTCCTAGTCCCACCCCTTCTTGCTTTGCTTCTTGTTGGTGTGCTAGTTGATTTGTATTTTTCTTTTAATATAAGCATGACTGTTTTCTGTTTTTTTGTTTGCTTGTGAAGACTTTATGTCAACTTTCTTGGAACATCCCTGATGGTTGCTAGAATAGCAGGTTCCTTGGGTGGTGGTCCACGATGCTTCCAGCATATTGGTAGACTGCTGGAATGATGTGGTAGGTAAGAGGTGTCATTCCGTTCAGTACTCTGAGATATTTCCTTTTTGGAGTATCCATCTGTATATTTCTATTTCTTATTTCTGATTATTTCTCAATCTCCAGTGCTCTTGTTTCCCTTTGGTTTCAGAGAACATATATCCACTTTAAATCACACAGTTTAATACAACATTATATAGGCTTCATCTTAGGCACTATGGTGGGTAGATAGCTTACTTAATTAAAAGGAAAATTTTATACAATATAAGCATCTGTTCTGTTTGAATATTTCCACAGAATGATGTAAAACTCAACAGTCTAGACAACGGCCTGAAACTGGGTAAAACCAGACACTCCCAGATAAGCAGGAATATAAAATACAGGGTGGCCATAATCCACAGGGCACCACATAATTAGGGGACTGGTCAGCTTCTCTGGATTGAAGTTCTGTTAGTGTTGAAGAATATTAAGAACCTGATATTCTCTGAAATTTAAGACAAATTTTAACGCACTTACTGTACTATAGTAATTTTGACTTTGCTATCAGGGTGAAGCTGAAGGCCACGGGCTACTTCAAAGCTATAGCAGTACCCTAGGGGCCACTTGTAAAGCTAAATGAATACCTCACACTTTTCTCACTTACATGAAATTTTTCTAAATAAATTATGTTTGCAAGAACAACTCCCATGTGATCCCTTGCACTCCAAGACCTCATTGTGTAATGTTGCTGGTCCCTCAGTAGCACTCACCAAGTCATTTCCTCTTCTATTCTCTAATATTTCCCATTCCATCATCATGGACCTCCAGCTGACTGTGTGTGAGGCCTAGGTCAGTGACACACACATGGCCATGTGGCAGTTTGATATGGTAGGGGATGGACCTACACCTCTTCTTCTCAGGGGTTGTCTAGGTCTAGGAGTTCAGCTTCTGGAGTCCATACAGTTTTGGCAGCTACATTAGCTTCCCTGGCTATTTTTAAAATGATGTGAAATGAATGTTGTTATGTGAGGAAAAGATTTCTGAAATGAAAAGTGATTAGAATGAATTCTAACCCAAAAAAACTCCAAGATATGTGAATTCAACCTCAAATGCTATAATGGGAAGGATAGTGGATTGGCATTCATGTTAACAAGTTGTGCTTTGGAAACGTTTGGTGGAGTATATGAAAAGAGAAAATTATTTCCTGGTGGACATGCTGTATTGTTAAGTCACCAGCCAAGCCTTCAGCTGTGTGTATTTATAATGTGGATGTTGAGCAATTAGCTCAGGAATGTTGGGCAGTAATTGTTGAGACAAACTTGGCCAAAAGGAAAGGTATTAATCATTTAGAGAAAAAAGTTTTATTTTTCCATCTGGGTCAATGGGGTTAAAATTTTTAAGGGGAGAAAGATATCAGCTACCAGAATATTAAAAGGATGATGGAATAACAAATGTGATATGTGGAAGAATGGAGAAGACCAAAAAGATTTCCTTACTAAGGGAAAACAAAGTTGCATATAAATAAAATGTTGGTCAGCTGGGGGAAGAGAAGAATTAGCAATGAATAACAAATTACACAAAATGAATCTAAAAAAAGAATTATAACTCACCAATAGAATATGAAAAGCTTCTCAGTCTCACATATGATTAGGAAGATGCAAATAAAGCCGCAATAAAATGTTAGTTTAAAACTACCAGGTTAGCAGAAATTATTTTTACATTTTATTATATTTAGAGTTAATAAAGTTATGGAGAAACAAATATATAGATACACAGTTGATGGAACATTAAGATAATCCAATATTTGGAGAAAAATTTGACAGTATCTATTAAAATTAAATTTTATATCCTTTGATAATTTCACCTTCAGAAATTTAACCTTAATACAAAAATGAACTTGTATGAATTTAAATTTGCGTTGTCTGTAAGTACAAAAAATTGAAACAATTTAAATGTCTATTAGAAAAGTTGATATTCTAATGATGTCAAAGTAAAAGATGGAAATTGAGATAGGATGTTATTCATCTAGTAATTGATGGAAAGACTAATAGAACAAAATGGAGAGTGCAGAAAACCTATGTTTATGTGAAAATATAATTCATTTAGAAAAATTTCATGTAAGTGAGAAAAGTGTGAGGTATTCCATTAGTCGTAGAAAGACCATTGAGTGTCAGCTTGCAATAAAATAGGTAAAGTTACTACATTTCATTGATTCTAACACCACTTCTTTTCATATTTTAACATTTCTGAAATGTCTATCTCTTACAGTTAGCGGAGAGTCGGTTTAATTGGAAGCATTTTCTTTCATTTCTTAGAAGTATATAAATTAACATAATACTCTTAGGGTCCTATATTTAAGAACATATGATAGATCCCTACTTAACACAATGGAGGAAAATTACACACACACACACGCACACACACACACACACAGGTACGTGCATAACACATGTAAGCAAAGGTGAAAACAAAAATAATTTTAATTTATAACTGAGAAGTTTGGCTCTAGGCCACAATTCTATATCTTATCTTTCAAACATGATCATAGAAATTACAAAGGCTTTGCCTGGCCATGCTAATGGAAAGAAAGCTGCCCTGCACAGTTCAAGCTTGATGTATAATTAGTGCATTGCTGTCTGTGGAGGGAGTTACGTTGGAGGACTCAGCCTCCCAGCACCTCCCCCAACCCAGTGACCATGCTCATAGGTATTCCTGCATTCCAAGCTTAAGTGCCTCCATTCAGAGGCCTTCTTATTGGAAGATGAGGGAGGGTGTCTGTTCAGATCCTTTTCAGGTGTCTCCATTGAGACCTATTTTTTGGAAGGGGGATAAGTGTCCTTGAATGAGTGTCCTTCTAAGATACAAACCTGTACTGCACATTGCTGTACTGAATACTGCAGGGAGTTGTAATACAACGCTAAGTTTTTGTGCATCTAAACATAGAAAAGGGGTAGTAAAAATACAATATTATAATCTTATGAGACTACTGTAGGGTACATGGGCTGTCATTGATGGGACTGTCATTCTGTAGCACACAACTGGATATCTCAAATACAGTCAATAATTTAATTTTCTCATTTTTCTCAGAATCCCTACTTTAATGTTTCCATAAGCAATTGCTTTGTCTGATCAAGAATTAGTTCAGCAGTGTATACATTGTGAGCAGGTTGGGGTGGTTTATCTGAGTGTGCTAAGAGAATCCATCCAGCATTCTATTCAGGGATACCCTAGTAGCTGTGAAATTAAAAATGTTTGCTCAGTTGCCGCTAGGAAGGTCAACCTCCTCCCAGACCTCTGAGTCATGAGTTCTCTTGTGGGCCACAGCAAGTAGTGGCATTGGATACTGCCATCTGCTGGCATTGACTGCCTCATTTTCTCTGGCATGGAAGCTTCAGACATGTTTGGGAACCCTGTGATCTTCAAGGACTAAACAGGGTTCACTCAAAATGCAAGTTGGGCTGCCCCTGAGCAGAATAGGGAAAGAAAGGTACTGTCAGATTGTGCTTGGCCAGCTATTTCTCAAGGATGTTAGAAAAAATACTTTCAATATAATTTTTGGAAGATAACATCATTCACTTCCATAAAACAAGATGAGCAAGACTAATTTCTAATTTGACAATTTGCTGTCCACAGAATTTTTCATTATTTGAATTATTTTATTTATTTTTAAAAATCTCATTCAAGAACTAGAGCTGGAATACACATAAAGAGGTAGCCTGGAATGTCTTTTACAAGAGTAAATGTTTTTTCAGTACCAGATTTGATTAATTACATTAGTCTAATAAGTTCAATTTCCTATCTACTGACTTTGATGTTCAGAATTATACTGAAGTTATCTGTACAAAGACTGGTTATTAGTACAAGAAATTGACTTTATAATGGTTCAAATCTTTTGAAATGCTAAACTGTGAGTTTCCCTAGAGGTATAGGTTAACTACATAATTGGTATTCTGAAATGCCAATTGCTTTTCCACAAAAAATTATCAAAATGAACATATACATGATCCCTGTCTATCCCATCTATAACTGCTTTCTCTTTGACTTACTCAGGTTCCTAATGGAGAAGAAAATGAAGCCATAAACTTTGGCTCCTTTCTGGCTTGGTCTAAGGGCATAATTTGTTCACATTGGACTCTCCACAGTTTATGAGTTCCAAGTCAGTGCTCAACATCCCTTGCCCCTCAATTTTCAGTTGAACTGAATGAAATGAAAAATAACTTCTCATAAAAAAGATGGGGAGTGACTGAGGACTCTCTCAGATATTTTGACAAGAATTCATTCCTTAAATAGAGAACTACAGAATTCAAATGTTTTATTCAGTATCATTGAGTGACACAAATGGCTGAAAAATAGTCACAGAGAAGCCAGTAAAAGTAATTACCTTATTAGAGAGAAAACATATACTATGTAAGAGTAAATTATCTTTAAAATATCTGGAGAATATATATAATATGACCTTTTTAAAAAGGAAAGAAACACTTTATTCATCCCCCACTCTCAGAGAGACATACAGAAAATCATATTCAATTCTTTCCTTGGGAGGATCACTTCTGGTTCCTATGTGTTCTCCTATTATTGCCTCATTCCCATAAAAATGCAAATATTCTCTTTTATTTGGTGATTTTGGAGAAAATCACATCCTTCTAGCATAGCCTCAAATCATGGCTCTGCTTTTTCTCTGATGTTCAGATTACTGATATATATGGTTTGGCTGTATCCCCACCCAAATCTCATCATGAATTGTAACTCCCACAATTCCCATGTGTCATGGGAAGAACCCCATGGGAGACAATTGAATTATGGGGGAATGTCTTTCCTGTACTGTTCTCGTGATAGTGTATGAGTCTCACGGGATCTGAGGATTTTAAAAGTGGGGGTTTCTCTTCACAAACTCTTTTTTTTGTCTGCCACTATCCATGTAAAATGTAACTTGCTTCTCCTTACTTTCTGCCATGATTGTGAGGCTTCCCCAACTATGTGGAACCGTAAATCCATTAAACCTTTTTCTTTCGTAAATTTTCCAGTCTCAGGTGTACCTTTATCAGCAACATGAAAACAGACTAATACAGAAAACTGGTACCAGGAGTGGGGTGCTCTGAAAATGTGGAAGCGACTTTGGAACTGGGTGACAGGCAGAGGTTGGAACAGTTTGGAGGGCTCAGAAGAAGTTAGAAAAATGTGGGAAAGCTTGGAACTTCTTAAAGACTTGTTGGATGGTTTTGACCAAAATGCTGATAATAATGTGGACCATAAAATCTAGGCTAATGTGGTCTCAGATGGAGATGAGAAACTTGTTGGGAACTGGAGTAAAGGTGACTCTTTACATGTTTTAGCAAAGAAATTGGTGACATTTTTCCCCTGCCCTAGAGATTTGTGGAACTTTGAACTTGAGAGAGATGATTTAGGGTGTCTAGTGGAAGGAATTTCTAAGTAGCAAAGCATTCAAGAGATGACTTGGGTGCTGTTAAAGGCACTCGGTTTTAAAAGGGAAACAGAGCATAAAAGTTCAGATAATTTGCAGCCTGACAAAGTGATAGAAAAGAAAATCCCATTTTCTGAGGAGTAATTCAAGCCTGCTGCAGAAATTTGCATAAGTAATGAGGAGCCAAATGTAATTTGCCAAGATAATGTGGAAAATATCTCCAGGGTACGTCAGAGGTCTTTAGGGCAGTTCCTCCCTTTACAGCCCCAGAGGTCTATGAAGAAAAGACGGTGTTGTGGCCAAGACCCAAGGCCCCCTGCTGTGTGTAGCCTAGGGACTTGGTGCCCTGCATTCCAGCTGCTCTATCCATGGCTAAAAGGGACCAAGGGACAGCTTAGACTGTTGCTTCAGAGGGTGCAAACCCCAAGCCTTGGAAGCTTCTGTGTGGTGTTGAGCCTGTGGGTGCATGAAAGTCAAGAATGAGGTTTGGGAACCTCCATCTAGATTTCAGAAGATGTATGGAAATACCTGGATGTCTAGGCAGAAGTTTGCTGCAGGAGCAAGTCCCTCAGGGAGAACGTCTCCTAGAGTAGTGTGAAAGAGAAATGTAGGGTCGGAGCCCCCACACAGAGTCTGTACTGGGGCACCACCTAGTGGAGCCGTGAGAAGAGGGCCACCATCCTCCAGACCCCAGAATGGTAGATCCACTGACAGCTTGCGCCATAAACCTGGGAAAGCCACAGACATTCAACACCAGTCTGTGAAAGCAGACAGAATGGGTGATATACCCTGCAAAGCCACAGGAGCAGAGCTGCCCAAGACCATGGGAATCCACCTGTTATATCAACATGACCTGAATGTGAGATACGGAGTCAAAGGAGGTCATTTTGGAGCTTTAAGATTTGACTACCCCACTGGATTTTGGACTTACATAGAGCCTGCAGCCCTTTTCTTATGGCCAATTTCTCCCATTTGGAGTGGCTGTATTTGCCAATGCTTGTACGCCCATTGCATTTAGGAAGTAACTAACTTGCCTTTGATTTTATAGGCTCATAGGTGGAAGGGACTTGCCTTGTCTCAGATGAGACTTTGAACTGTGAGCTTTTCAGTTAATGCTGAAATAAGATTTTGGGAGACTGTTAGGGAGGGATGATTGGTTTTGAAATGTGAGAACACGAGATTTGGGAGAGGCCAGCAGTGGAATGTTATGGCTTGTCTGTGTCCCCACCCAAATCTCATCTTGAATTGTAAATCCCATAATTCCCACATGTCATGGGGAGGAACCCTGTGGGAGGTGATTGAATTATGGGGATGCATCTTTCCTGTGCTGTTCTCATGATAGTCAATTAGTCTCACGAGATCTGATGGTTTTAAAATGGGAGTTTCCCTGCACAGCTTTTTTTGGGGGCCTGCTGCCATCCCTGGAAGACATGACTTGCTTCTGTTTGTCTTCCACCATGATCGTGAGGCCTTCCAAGCCATGTGGAGCTGTAAGTACCTTAAACCTCTTCCTTTTGTATATTTTTCAGTCTTGGGTATGTCTTTATCAGCAGCATGAAAATGAACTGATAAACTGATAAAACATATTCTCTCTCTGCTCATGTTTCTATGAGGTGTGCTCCAGCATGAAATAAGATGGAGGGGCTGGATTAGAGGGGCAGTTGTGATGCACCTTTGTGCTCCATTGTTGTAGGCTGTGGTACTTCAGCAGTAGCTGAAGCAATTCAATTCAGAAAGACAGAAGTAGAAAGCCTGATATGCTGCCATCTTGGGGCCTTGGCATTCATACTTTCCTCTGTCTGGAATGCTATTTCTCAAGATATAATTGCACCTTTCAGGTCTCTGCTCAAATGTCTCCCTCTTTGCGAGGGCTTTGCAAACTACACTATTCAAAATGACAGTCCCCTTCCTAGCACTCTTTACACATTTTCTTGATATCCCACATAGTTTATTGTTTCTTCATTCTGTCTTTTCCCAACTAGAATGTAAGCTCCATGAGAATTTAACTTCTCTATCCCCACTGCTCAGAATACTTGTTGGTATAATTCTATAAGCATTTTTTTTGAATAAATGAATAAAGGCCCATGGTTTCTGGATCAAGCTGTGTCTTCAAAATCAGTTTTACCAAGAAACCTATACTTTGGAAAATAAATATAGTACTATATTTTAGTTCCTGTACAGCTCCTATGAATATTTCTTAAATTTGTTATCCCCATAGATGAAGAAGATTGTGATTGATGACTATCCTAGACTGAGATAATAATATTTGAAAATCACAGAGTGTACCAGCCAAAGCTGTCAAGTTTTGTGGGGTGGAGATATGTGGGAGGAATGCATATTGGGATTTGGTGAATTCACTGTTATTCCTGGCTTGGGTAATTTATTTATACATAAACATATATAACCCCTTAACTCTTAAATAACCACAATATATAAAAAACTATTAATATATAATTGTGTTTGTATAGCTAAACAGATATAAAACCACTCATGCTATACATAGTGGTATTTCAGAGTGAAGGAATTATGAGTTTCCATTTACATCATATTTTTGAGGTGCTTATTTCAAATTTTAAACTGAACACACAAGATTTAAACATTACACAGGGAATAATACACTGTGTTGAAGAATAATTGTAGGGCAAGGGAAACTAGACAGCTTCCTTTAGTAATAATATGTTCTACACCTTTCTGTCCTCAATTTGCTTGATAGCAACCCAACCCTGTCTAAATGCTTATACACAAATTTAAAAAAAACAGAGCACCTGCTGTGCTACTCTTGAAACCAATCCCAATAGTTCTCATGTTCACACAGTGTATTTTCTTAGAATAATGTTTTTATCATAACATTCATTTACTATTTTCAAGCATAGGATAGCCTTCTGTTAGCAGTAGTTTGGTTTCTAATTAAGGTGACTGGCAGGTTGCACACATGTTCCATTTACAAAAGGATTTGATTTAAATTAGTAAAGGTTTTCTTAGCTCAACATTATACAGTACAGATCCTTTTCCATTGATTCCTCAGAAAATAAATGTGTTAATTAATCCAAAAATCCTTTTCTGATCACCTACTATGATTCAGGCACAGCTTAAATACCAGAACATGATGTTGAGCTCAAATAGGTATGGTTCCTAGCTGATTTTACTGTTCTCAAGGGAGACTGTTTAATTCTCAGGTAACCTTCATTTCCACCAATGCCATATTTTGAATAGTCCTTTAGTCTCAAAACTCTTGTGAAATGTCTATAACATTTCATATTTCACACGTAGTTTTGTGTTCTGTAAATCTTGTTTCAGAGCAGGCATGACAATTTCAGTTGGTTTCTAATGACTTTTCCAAAAAGGAATTTCTTTATAACATAAAGAATATACATGTTCCTTGAATATGGAAGGAAAAGTCACTTCCTATTCTGTTATTTTATATTGGAACCATGTGTCTGTACAGTTAAAGCACAAGCACACATACTTACATTGTGTTCAAATAGCAGGCCTTGTATTAGCACTTACCTGTGTGTGATGTTATGCTTTTCCTGCTGTTTGAAATTTCCTCCTCCTCATTCCATGTAATTTCTCTTAATCTGTTTATCTATTGAATTCCTTCTTTTCTTGAGAAGAATCTTGCCTGTGCCCTCTATCTCAAACACATATGTCTCCTTCTGAGCACCCAAAGTACTTAATGTTTTATACCATATAATCATTTGGCGTTTAGAGTAGGAATGATTGTCTATCACTGTGATTCAGAGTTGCTATCTATTAAGTATGCAGCTATGCATGCTATTTTAAAATGTTCAAGAGGAAAATGTGTCTGATACCTTTGAAAGTAGAAATAAACTTGAAAAAATCTATATAATTTGGTAAAGAAGTTAAATGTATTTCATTTTTAAATCCTTGGAACATGATCAAATTGTTTTCCTGATTAGAAAAAGATAGTCATGAAGAGATTTGCCAAGAATAATCACAATTTTTCACTATTTCTTTTCATCCCTGACTAGATGAGAGAATGCTACAGATGGTCAGTTTTTCCCTCTTGCTGTAATGTAGTTAAAGAATTTGCAAGAGCAGAGCCTGATAAAAATGAGCAAGACAGTGCAGTGGAAAACTTAGGTTTCGGTGGAAGGCTTATGTGGCCCTAAATAGTCGAGGCTGTTCCAACAGAGGCTTTAGGCACCCAGTGGATGAGTTTCACATATTCTCTAAATAGAGTTAGAATAACCTATTGAGAGTGGTGATAATAGTTAAGATGTGTGCAATGATGCATCAACCAACACAGTGTAATAAGGATCTAATCCCATTTTTGATATTTAACTGCTGACAACTCTCAGGCCCACCATGTCTCCTCTATTTTTTCTCAACTCTGGGCAAATTGATTAAAACGCCTGGGTGCTCACTTCTATGGCATTGATGATTTCACCATGTACACTCCTGCCCTTGAATGGGAACTTTACCACTGGCCCTACCTGTTGGGAATCAAAATACATGCCATTTTTGATTTCCTAGCTCTCTCAAGTCATTCCAGACCTGCTTGGGAGGCCTGCCTTGCTTTTACCAGAAAAGCATCAGTTCCGTAAGTAAGAAAACTTTTCATACTCTCCTGGTGTGTGAGATGTCATCAGTCTTGACATGAACCGAATTTTGAGTAGAGATTCATCTACTTTTAAACAGAGTAGCCACAACTCCCGGTGTTTGAATTATAAAAATTTCCCATATATTGTGTTTATTTAAAGTGATTAACTTTAATCTTTCCTACATTTTTAATAATAACATAGGTTGCTAGCGTGCATGGTTCTTCTCTAAATATATGAGGAAACTGAGATACATAGGTCATAAACTTAACAGCATAAAACCGTAAAAATGTCCACTTCGTGACTGATTCCTAAATTGCAATTTTAAGCCTTAGAAAGAAATAAATAGGCTTATTCATATGTGCTCTCCTTGGACACTCAAACCAAGATAGAATCTTTAAACACCATACTTAGAACTCTGTAAATATTAGAATTGGAAGGCAGAACACCTGTCAAAGTGTCTTGTTAGTGGCAGATCCAGAATGTCAGCTTGGGCTGTTAAAAGTTCACAGATAACCTAATCAACCTTGAACATAGGGGACCCTTCAGATTAAATGATGTATAACCTAATGATAGTGGATACTTTTGTTACTACTTTGAGCTAATATTTACTTCTATGTTCCAAGCACCTTAATAAGCAGTTTAGATGCATTGCCATGCCTAATTCTGCAAAGGCCCAGGGCTAGATTTTAGAGCTATCATTCATGAATAGACGAGGAAATGGACACTTGTATCAGACAATCTGCAGTGCAGTGTCACACAGCTAGTATGTGTGAGAGCTTGGAGCCCGGGTGTGCTTGGCTCCAGAAGCTGTTCTCCACTAAACCCCTTGTGTGCCTATCCAAAACCCTTGTATGTACTCTAATCTGGAAACAGCTAAAATTTATTAGATAATCACTTTTGCATGAGACATGCTTACAGAGAATCAAGGTGGCATTGTAGAAAGAGTATTGAATAGTGTTTTTACAAACATAATTGAATTTCCACTATTGTATATATTGGTTGGTTATCTGAGTAAAAACACACTTTTAGTGACTTTATTTATTTATGAAACTACAGGGTTGGATAAGGTTAAAGACTGAGAGAACACTGAAATTATATCCAAATCTTAGTTTTGCATGTATGGATGCATTTTCCTGCTAACAGTGTCCATAACATATCTATTTCTTAAAGAGTTTCATAAAAAATGATAAGACTCTCAACTGGATAGCTGTTAAGTTCTCTTGTAGCTTGAAAAATACCATGTTTCCATCCAACTCAAGAAGACAGAGAGACAACAAAAAGGATCAGGAAGTGGTGAAGAAAAGAGAGGGTTCTGAAGTTTTTATTTCAATAATATTTACCTAAATTAAAACCTGGTAACCAAAATTCAATTTTTTTCTCCTGAAATGAATTATAATTCACAACATTACCATTAAGATCCTCTTGTTTACATTTGCTAAGATCAGATTTATTTTTCCCATTTATATAGAAAGATGTAGATTTGGACATGGAAAGAAAAATCTCTACAGATTTCTATTTATAATCTTCATCCCTCCTTTTCTGCAAACCTGTTTTTCCTCAGTGATCCTTAGATAACCTTGTCACCACTTTTAATGATTATTTGCTAAGTGATTGACCTTGATATCTGTTCAGAAGACTGCTGATTTATATGCCTTTCTTGTAACTATATTTTTTATTAATTTCTTTTAAAGTTAGTTTTACTTTAGATTTTAAAAAATTCTCTGATTTTTTTCCACCTTCCTGAACCTCTGTTTATTCTAATTTCTAAATGTAGGTTTTCCTTTAGATACATTTTTAGTGCTTTTTTTATTCTCTCTAAATTACCTTCTTGACTGATCTTCTTAAGGGCTAATTCCACATGTTAAGACAATCACTTAGCTCTCACAGGTTTTCTAAAATTACAACATGTTATTATTTAAAGGCCATATGGTGGTTATTGAACAAAAAGGACTAAGACTGTGGTGCAACATGCCCAAGACACAACTAGTGAGAGAAAAATGGGACACATATCCTGGTGCTCTGATTCTAAATATAATCCTTGTCCCATTATGCCAGGAGCTAGGAGACAACACCTCAAAGAAGTAGAGATGGAGAAGGAAGCCAAACATAGCCACAGGTGAGACAGCTCAATACATTTTAATTGGAAAAAAAAGATAGAAAAGAAGTTGCTCTAGATGACAATTTTGTCTAAATGATTATTTGCCTTCTATAATGAATATTCCACATATATTAGTCTGTTTTCATGCTGCTGATAAAGACGTATCTGAGACTGGGCAATCTACAAAAGAAAGAGGTTTAATGGAGTCACAGTTCCAAGTGGCTGGGGAGACCTCATGATCATGGTAGAAGGTGAAAGGCACATCTCACATGGTGGCAGACAAGAGACGAGAGCTTGTGCAGGGAAACCCCCATTTTTAAGACCATCAGATCTCATGAGACTTATTCACTATCACAAGAAAAGCATGGGAAAGAACCACCCCCATGATTCAATTATCTCCCACTGGGTTCCTTCCATAACATGTGACAATTGTGAGAGTTATAATTCAAGATGAGATTTGGGTGGGGACACAGCCAAATCATGTCACCATGTTACCATTTAGTATGTTTGTTTTCCCTTTTATGTTGGCATTTGCCATAGCCCAGTTTCTCCTGGTTTTTTGAAATACTCTAGTGGCCTTACAATAAATTTTCTTTCTTCTCTCTTTTTAAGTCTTTAATCTGGTTTTAAAATTTAAATATTTAATCTGGTTGTGACATTTTAGAAGAGGTTAAGTTTAGAAGAAGCAAGTTTCCTTTGTTGCACGTTGCTGAAAAAGAAATTTACCTCTTCTAAACTTTACCTGTTATAAAATTTCAGCCTCCAGCTCTTCTTATTCCCTTCCCTTTTTTTCTTTCTTTGCATATACTTACCATTATCCAACATACTATATAATTTACTCACTTATTTTGCTTATTACCTGTTTCCCATTTAGACTGTAAGCTCCCCTAAGGGCAGACTTCCTGACTGCTTTGTTCTGTCTTTTATCCCCAACATAGGGAGAATTCCTGGATCCTGGAGTTTCTCATTATAGACATCACTGTGTTCCACACTAAAACCCTTTTTACCTCAGTGGAATCAAATAAAGAAAATATGCTTCTAGAACAGCATGGAAGAAACTAAATTTATTTATAAAAATACATAAATAAGATGTCATCTTTGGAAGAAAGAACACCTACATGCATATTAAAATATAAAGTTAAATCCTGTCTTCCACATCAAAAATCACTCCTTTTACTGACAGTTTTTGTACTTGGAATCCTGATTAACAATTCCTTTCTTACCTACAGTTGTCATTTCAACACACAGATCACCAGAGAATGTAAATGACTGTTTTTGTTAAGAAACAAATGCTTATGTCGGTGCTGCTAAATTCTAGAAAAATATCAAGGAAACAATGTTTTCTTATACCTTTCTATGCCCCTTTTGGAAACAAAATACAAGTAACAAAGAGAGTGGGTTGTTTTTGGAATTCATTATCCAAGCATAAAGAATTTAGACGTCAGGAAGCCCTCACAAATCCTCTCCATTCTGGCTCAGAACAGACTTGAAGGACAAGGTCAGGTGGCAACTTTTCTTTCTTTTTTTCTCATGCATTTCCTGAAGGATCTTCAAATAAAATCTAAAAAATGACTCTGTACATTACAATATAAAAAATAAAATTTTTCAGAAGATAAGACGGACCAGCATCAGGATTGACTTATTCACATAAATCTAAACCAGAATTTGTAGAGGTAGATTTTGATCTCAGAAAAGGCAGTAAGAGTTTTGTGGCATTCATTTATTTTTAACCACATACTTCTTTTCCTTGCACAGTGTAGTGAAAAAGAACATAATCATTGAAGCCAGTCAGACTGAGATTTCAATCTCAACTGCAAAGTTAAATAGCTATGTACCCTTGGGCAATTAATTTTATATTTTTGGTTCTTTTTTCCTATTCTGTAAAATTATGCTTAATATATCTCATAGGGCTGTTGTATTAAATGATATAATTTATATGAACTATATAATGTAAAATAGGTGAATAGATCTTTAAAATTGCTAGTTTTCCTCCTACACAAACATATGTATTCTTTGTCTATATTTGTATGTATATATACATATAAATATGTTAATGATTTATTCATTTAATTACTAACCTAAAGAAAAGAGTGTCAAAAAATTTAAATTTTGACTATGTTCTAGTCCCGTCCTATTTACTTAAAATAGGCATTTTGGTAATTTGCTTACAATAGCAAAAAGCAACTTCAACTTATTTTTTAAAAAGGTTTTTGTAGAGACTGTGATGAGGAAACTGTATCAGAGTTTCTACATTATATTCTGTGGCTGAGTGTCAAGATTGTACTACAAATTTCTACAACATTGGTACTTTTCCAAGACATTATTCTCTAGGCAAGCCAAATTTAATATGATTGAAAATAATATTCTTAAGATTACTGCTGTACTTATTAGGGTAAATTAGTTACCATTTTTCATTTTGAGTGAAAATGTTGTGCTTCATTTACTATAGTTTTTCATAGCAAAAAAAAAATTAAGTGCCTGAAAAGCTGTTCTGGCTGTCTGCTCCCTTAATTCTCTGCAACTAGGAAAATGTATTTACAATAAGCCTCAATCATCTGAACGTAAGTCTTACATATCCCATTATAGGATTTCTGATTAAAACAGATAACAGAGACTAAATTATACATAGATGCTTCTTGCTCACTCTCTCACCCAGCCTGGAGTGCAATGGCAGCTATCTAGGCTCACTGCAACGTCCACCTCCCTGGTTCAAGCAACTCTCCTGCCTCAGCTTCCCAAGTAGCTGGGATTACAGGTGTGCACCAACATGCCCAGCTAATTTCTGCATTTTTAATAGAGACAGGGTTTCACCATGTTTCTAGGCTGGTCTCGAAAACCCAACCTGAAGTGATCCACCCACCTCGGCTTTCCAAAGTGTTGGGATTACAGGCACGAGACACCATGCTGATTTTGTAAGAATTATGTATTATTCTTACATAATTAGTTAAATAAATATGTAGCAAATATAAAAATAGAATATATCTTCTACATATCTAGTCATTTATGTAAATCTTTGGTCATGTTACATGACTCCAAATTGGCTTACAAATATATAGCATCCTGACTGGTAAGACTGAGCAACTACCATGGCAAAGAATGTTTTCCTTCCTTTATTGAAGCTTTAAGGTATTTCCTTAAACTTCCTTGAAATAATCAAGTTTTTGTTGTTAATTAGTATCTGTCAAACTGTCATGCAGTTACCAAAATAGGAATCAAAAGATGACTGAGGCAAAGAGAGAACAAAATCTTTAAGTATTTATCAGTTAGAAAATAAAGATTCAGACAGCGGGTTTCAGACAGTATTTTATAGATTTTTTTTTCACCTAGAAAAGGTCTTCGAGATCTTCTAGTTCAACACCACCCTGTCCTTCACCACCATCCTGCACTTTCCCTTCTATAAGAATGTTTGGGTGGACTGTAGTGGGCACGGTTGCATGGAGTCCCATAGAAATGCCCCTAGGACCTGTATTCCAGCTCTGTGCACCCATCCCCCATCTTCTGGGTGCTTTCCTGTTGACTGTGCATACCAGTGATCAGAGGATTGCCCTTGACCAACAGAGCCCCTCACCTGTAGGTAGTGGTGGCTGGAAGCACTGGAAATTCTTAGGTCATTTCCCCTGCCTCCCCACCCCTACCCTTACATAGTCAATAACTGGTGCAGGAGTACAAAAGCTCCACTTCTTTGCCTTCATGTTTGTGACCAACTTTGAGGTGTCATTCACTCTCTACAGCTTCTAGCAGTATCAGGCTGCTGGGGAATTTGATTGCTCCTGAAAGTGTGTAATATGTTTTTCACTGAAATCCTTGCTTTAGTTTCAGCTTCCAGAAGAACTCACCCTGTGTCACTGCCTATAGCATTTTATAAAGAAAAATATTTGACCTAAAGAGGTTAAGTAACTCATGAAATTTGCAAAGTGACAGAAAGCAGAGGTTGGATGACATATATTCCAGTATTTAATGGACAGCAAAATTCTTGGAGCAATGATTGTAACCTTGGCTTCCCATTAAAATCATATGGGGAGCTAAAAAAAAATTTAAGTGCTGATGGAAAAGTCACATTATATACATTATAAATAAGAACCTCTGGGGGTGGAGGCATGGCAGTGGTATTTTTAGTGTCTCAGGTGAGTCTAGTGTGCAGCTAGGGTTGAGAACCACTGCTATAGAGCTAATTGCTTGGTTATGTTTTTAACATAAGTGTTGAAATAGAAGTAGGATTGGGTAAAAAAAAATAGCAAACAAGTAAAGTTTGAATTTGTCAGGGCTAGGATATTCTCTCTTTACTCTTTCTGACGTGATAGGAAAAAGGGAACAGATAAGTGTTTTAAACAAAGTTTGCAAATTCAAATTGTTACAGAGGCTGAGTGTGAATACATGAAGAAAGCAGATAGCTCCTTTTATAAAACCTTCTTTTATTGCTTAATATTAAACATGAAGAAACAATTTATGCTTCTACCATATGCTCTTCTTCTTCACCCACCTCCCTTTATTTTGAAGTATAAGATCCTCCAAACTGATCTTTCATTTCTCTGTTTTTGACAGAATATGGATACCAGAAATGTTTCCTTTTGAAAAAATTGTTATCTATGAAAACATGACAGTTATGCTCAGGACTGGCCACTGACCCTTGTATTCAGTGCAGCAGAAGCAATAGGAAGACTGAAACGCCCTAAAAGCATGAAGAAAACTGCAACATAGCTCCGGTTTATCATTGCCCTTTGGGAACGCAGGCCTAGTGTTACCGGAAATTTGATTTTTTGAGAGTTCAGAGATTTTATGGGAACTTGTATTCGTTTAAATGTTAAACAAATAATTTAAAATATTTAAGAAATTATGATGACTAACATTGTATGGGACAACTGAAACAGATTAGTAGAATGGATTTTTGCTGCAGGTCAGTAGTTTTTGACTTTTGGTTTACAATATTAGTGTAAATCTATACCTTTTTTTTCTTCAAAAAATAATAATTTAATTCTAAACTTTATTTCACATTGCTTGATCACCTGACTTTCAATGGTCTAAAAGTTGTGCTAGCTTTATGTGATTCCTTCTTGTTCTCCTTCACCCTATACATATTTTTTTAATTTTTAATTTTTGTGGATGCACAGTAGATATATATATTTATGGGATACAGGAGACACTTTGAGGCAGGCATACAATGCATAATAATCACATCATGGACAATGGGTTATCCATCTCCATTCTCCCACAAAGAATAAATGCTAAAAAAAAATAGCATTTATTCTTTGTGTCACAATCTACTTATAATATTTTAGTTATTTTAACATGTACAGTTAAGTTATTCACTATAGTCACCCTGTTGTGCTATTAAATAGTAGGTCTTATTTATTCTTTCATTTTTTTTTAACCATCCTTTTATCTCCTCTAAACCCAATTACCCTTTCCAGCCTCTGGTAACCATCCTTCTACTCTCTACCAGCATGAGGTCAACTGTTTTGATTCTTAGATCTCACAAATAAGTGAAACCATGCAAAGTTTGTCTTCCTGTGCTTGGCTTATTTTATTTAATGTAATATCCTCCAGTTGCATGCATGTTGTTACAATTGGCAAGTTCTCATTTCTTTCTATTGCTGAACAGTGCTCCATTGTGTATACCACATTTTCTTTGTTCATTCAACTGTTGATGAACATGTAGGTTGTTTCCAAAATCTTGGCTATTGCGAACAGTGCTGCAACAAACGTGGAAGTGCAGATATCACTTTGATATATTGATTTCCATTCTTCTGAGTATATACCCAGCACTGAAATTGCTAAATTATATGGTAACTCTATTTTGGATTTTTTCTGAGGAAGCTTCAAAGAGTTCTGCATAATGGTTGTGCTAATTTACACTCCAACCAGCAGTATGAGTGTTCCCTTTTCTCCACATCCTCAACAGTATTTGTTTTGCCTGTCTTTTTAATATAAGCCATTTTAACTGGGTTGAGATGATTTGCATTTCTCTTATGATCAGTGACATTGAACAACTTTTCATATGCCTGTTTGTCATTTGTATGTCTTCCTTTGTGAAATGTCTACTCAAATTTTTTGCCCATTTTTAATCAGCTTATTAGATTATTTTCCTATAGAAAACAATGTGTTCCGTATATATTCTGGTTATCAATCCCTCACCAGATGGGTAGTTTGCAAATATTTTCTCCCATTCTGTGAGTTGTCTCTTTACTTTGTTGATTATTTCCTTTTCTGTGCAGAAGTTTTTAAACTTGATATGATCCCATTTGTCCATTTTTCCTTTGGTTGTTTGTTCTTGTGGAGTATTACTCAAGGAATTTTTGCCCAGACCAATTATCTTCTCCAATATTTCCTTGTAGTAGTTTCACAGTTTGAAGACTTAGAAAGAGTCTTTAGTCCATTTTGGTTTGATTTTTGTATAAGGTGAGAGACAGAAGTCTAGTTTCATTGTTCTGAATATGGATATCTAGTTTTCCCCATATCATTTATTGAAGAGACTGTATTTTCCTTAGTGTATGCTCTTGGCAACTTTGTTGAAAATGAGTTCATTTTAGGTTTATGGATTTGTTTCTGAGTTCTCTATTCTGCTTTATTGGTCTGTGTGTGTGTTTTTATGCCAGTATCATGATGTTTTGATTATTAAAGCTCTGTAGTATAATTGGAAGTCAGGTAATGTGGTTCTTCTAATTTTGTTCTTTTTGCTTGGAATAGCTTTAGCTATTCTGGTCTTTTGTGGTTCCATATAAATTTTAGAATTGTTTTTTCTATTTCTGTAAAAAATGTCATTGGTATTTTGATAGGGATTGCATTGAATCTGTAGATTTCTTTGAGTAGTATGAACATTTTAACAATTTTGATTCTTCCAAACATGAGTTTTAAAAAAATTTTTTGGTATTGTCTCCAATTTCTTTCATTAGTCTTTTATGGTTTTAATTGTAGAGATTTTTCACTTCTTTCATTAATTCCTAGGTATTTTATTTGTGGCTATTGTAAATAGGATTAATTTTTAAATTTCTTTTTCAGCTTGTTCACTGTTAGCAAATAGAAATGCTACTGACTTTTGTGTGTTGATTTTGTATCCTGCAACTTTACTGAATTTGTTTATCACGTAATTATTTTTTTGTTTGGAGGTTTTTCCAAATATAAGATTATATCATCTGTAAAATAGGATAATTGGACTTCTTCCTTTCCAATTTGGAAGCCCTTTATATCTTTCTCTTGTCTGATTGCTCTAGCTAAGACTTGCAATACTATGTTGAATGACAGTGGTGACAGTGGGCAGCCTTGTTGTGTTCCAGATTTTAGAGAAAAGCCTTACATTTTTTTCAGCATTCAGTATGATGCTAACTGTAGATCTGTCATATATGGCTTTTATTATGATAAAATGTGCTCCTTCTATACCCAGTTTCTTCAGGGTTTTTGTCAAAAAAGGAAAGTTGAATTTTATCAAATGTGTTTCAGCATAAATTGAAATGATTCTGTGGTTTTTGTTCATTATTCTGTTGATATGATGTATCACATTGATTAATTTGTGTATGTTTAACCATCTTTGTATCCCAGGGATAAATTCCACTTGACTATGACAAATCTTCTTTTTAATATATTGTTGAACTTCGTTGGTTTTTATTTTTTTGAGGAGTTTTGCATCAGTATTCATCAGAGATATTGGCTAGCAATTTTCTTTTTTTGATGCATCTGTGTCTGCTTTTGTTATCAGAGTAATACTGGTCTCATAGCATGAATTTGGAAGTATTCCCTCCTCCCTTATTTTTCAGAATAGTTTGAGTAGGATTGGTGTCAGTTCCTCTTGAAACGTTCGGTAGAATTTACTGGTGAAGCCCTTGGGTCCCAGGTTTTTCTTTCCTGGGAGATTTTTTTATTATGGCTTCAATCTTATTACCTGTTATTAGTCTGTTCAGGTTTTGAATTTCCTCATGGTTCAATCTTGGTAGGTTGTATGAGTCTAGAAATTTATCCATTTCTTCTAGATTTTCTAATTTATTTAAATATTTCTTTTCTTCTTAGTTTGGCCAAAAGTTTGTCAACTTTGTTTAACATTTTTTTAAAAAAAGTTTTGTGTCATTAATCTTTTATATTGTTTTCTTCATTTCAATTTTATCTCTTTCTGCTATAATTTTTCTTATTTCTTTTCTTCTACCAATTTTGGGTTTGGTTTTCTCTAACCTTTCTAGTTCTTTGAGATGCACTATTAGTTTTTTTATTTGAAGTTTTCATTTTTATTTTATTTTTTGTAGGCACTTACAGCTATGAACTTGTCTCTTAGTACTACTTTTGCTCTGTCTCCTAGATTTTGACATGTTTTGTTTTCATTGTTTCAAGAAACTTTTTAATTTTTTTCTTAATTTCTTCATTGACCCACTGGTCCTTCAGGGGCACATTGATTAATTTCCATGTACTTGTATAGTTCTTAAATTCCTCCTGTTATCAATTTCTAATTTCATTCCAATATAGTCAGATAAAATGCTTAATATTATTTCAATTTCTTTCGTGTTTTCATATGTGTTTTGTGGCCTAACATATGGTCCATCCGTGAGAATGATCCATGTGCTGACTGAAGAAAAGCATATGTTTCCTGCAGCTATTAGATGAAATGTCTATTAGATCCATTTGGTCTTTAGTGCTGATTATGTCTGATGTTTCTTTTTAGATTCTCTCTGGAATATCTGTCCAATGCTGAAATGTGATGCTGAAGTCTCCAGCTATTATTGTATTGGGACATATCTCTTTCTTTAGTTCTAATGATATTTGTTTTATGTATATGGGTGCTCCAGTGTTGGATGCATATATATTTACAATTGTGATATCCTCTTGCTAAGTGAATTTCTTTTTCATTATATAGTGACCTGCTCTGTCTCTTCTTATAATTTCTGTCTTGAAATCTATTTTATCTGGTGTAACTATGGCTACATCTGCTATTTTTTGGCTTCCATTGGCATGAAATATCTTTTTCCATCCCTTTATTTTCAGTCTATTTCTGTCTTCAAAGGTGTTCTTTTGGCAACAGATGAATGGGTCTTGACTTTTTATCCATTTAGCTACTCTGTATCTTTTGATTAGTTTAATCTATTTACATTCAATATTATTATTGATAAGTAGGGATGCATTCCTCCTGCATTTCTTTGCTTGTTTTCTGGTTGTTTTGTGGTCTTCTTTTCCTTTTATCTTTCCTTCCTGTGTTCCTTTTAGTGAAGGTAATTTTCTCTGGTGATATGATTTAGTTTCTTGCTTTTTATTTTTTGTTTATTTGTTGTATGTTTTTTGGTTTGAGGTGACTATGAGGCTTGCAAATACTATCTTACAACTCATTATTTTAAGCTGATAACAACTTAACACTGTTGCATAAACAAATAAGTAAAAATAAAATCATTAAAAACTCTGTATCTTATCTTGGTATCCCTGCTTTTTAACTTATTGTTTCACTTTATATCTTATTTACTTTCTAAGTCTTAAAAAATTTTGTAGCTATTATTTTTGATTGGTTCATCCGTTAGTCTTTCTATTTAGGATAAGAGTAGTTTACATACCACAGTTATGGTATTATAATATTCTGTGTTCTTCTCTGTATTTACTGTTACCAGTGAGTTTTGTACCTATTGGTGATTACTTTTTGCTCACTAATGTCCTTTTCTTTCTGATTGAAGTATTAAGCATTTCTTGCAGGACCAGTGTGTTGTTGATGAAATCCCTCAGCTTTTGTTTGTGTGGGAAAGTCTTCATTTTCCCTTCATGGTTGAAGAATATTTTTGCTGAATGTTTTTTCTTCAGCACTTTGAATGTGTCATGCCACTCTCTCCTGGCCCGTAAGGTTTCCATTGAAAAGTCTGCTGTCAGATGTATTAAAGCTCCTTGTATTTATTTCTTTTCTCTTGTTGTTTTTAGGATCATTTCTTTATCTTTGATCCTTAGGAGTATGACTATTAAATACAGTCTTCTTTGGGTTAAATCTGCTTGGTGTTCTCTAACTTTCTTGTACTTAGATATTGATATCTTTCTCTAGGTTTGGAACATTCTCTGTTATTATCCCTTTGAATAAACCTTTTACTCCTCTCTACCTCCTCTTTAAGGCTAATAATTCTTAGACTTAACCGTTCGGGCTATTTTCTAGATCTTGTAGGCATGCTTCATTGCTTTTATTCTTTTTTCTTTTGTCTCCTCTGAGTGTATATTTTCAAACACCCTGTCTTTAGGCTCACTAATGCTTTCTTCTGGTGGATCCATTCCATTATTTAGAACTCTAGTGCATTCTTCAGTGTACCAATTGCATTTTTCAGCTCCAGAATTTCTTCTTAATTCTTTTCAATTATTTCAATATCTTTGTTAAATATATCTGATAGAATTCTGAATCTCTTCTCTGTATTATATTGAATTTCATTGGGTTTCCTCAAAAGCTATTTTCAATTCTTTCTGAAAAGTCACATATCTCTGCTTCTTGAGGACTTGCTCCTGGTGCCTTATTTAGTTCATTTGGTAAGGTCGTATTTCCCTGGATTGCCTTGATACTTGCAGATTTGTGTCTGTGTCTGGGCATTTCTTAACGTTCTGGGGTTCTTTGTACCTGTCCTTCTTGGAAGGCTTTACAGATATTTGAAAGCTCTTGGTGTTGTGATCCAAGCTATATCTACTTTAGGGGGCATCTCAAGCCCATTAATGCTGTGCTTTCTGCAGACTCATAGAGGTACAACATTGATGGTCTTGGACAAGATCCAGGAAAATTCTCTGGATTACCAGGCAGAGACTCTTGTTCTCTTCTTTTACTTTCTCCCAAACAAATGGAGTCTCTTTGTTCTGAGCCACCTGAAGCTGGGATTGAAGTGAAACAAGCACCTTTGTGGCCACCACTACTATGACTATGTTGGGTCAGACCTAAAGCCAGCACAGCTCTAGGTCTCACCCAAGGCCTGCTGTAATCCTTGGCTCCTGCCTATGTTTGCTTTAGGCCCTGGGCCTCTATAATCAGAAGGTGGCAATACCAGCCAAGCCTGTGTCCTTCACCTCAGAGCAACAAACTCCCCTATGTCCCAGACCAGTACAGAGGTACTGTCCAGGAGCGAGGGACTAGAGTAAACTAGAAGTCTACCTGTGGTCTACTGTACTGTGGATGAACTGGCACTTAAACCACAAGATGCAGTCCTTCCCACTCTCCCCACTGCTTTTCAAAGGCAGAGGTGCATACCCCATGGCCACCACCACCACCTTAGTCCCACAGGGAGGACTGCCAGACTACTTCTGGTGTTCCTTCAAGTCCCCAGGCTCTTCAGTTAGCTTTTGGTGAATGCTGCCTGGCTTGGGACTCATCTTTAAGGGCAGTGGTCTCTCCTTGGGCCCAGATCAAGTCTAGAAATGACATCCAAGAGTCAAGTCCTAGAATCATGGATCCAAAGGGCCTGTTTGGTGTTCTGTGGCTGAGCTGATAACTAACGCGCAAGACAAAGCCCCCTTTACTTTTCCCTCTGCTTTTCTGAAGCAAGAGTCTTGCCCACAGCCACCACAGCTGGGAATGTGCTGAGTCTCACCTGAAGCCAGCAAGTCTTGAGTCTCACCGAAGGCCCTTGATGTAGTACCTGGGCATTGCTATCGGTTATTCAGGCCCCAAGGGCTCTTCAGTTAGGAGGTAATAAATGCTGCCAGAATCGAGTCCTTTCCCCGAGGCAGTATGTTCCCTTCTGGCTCAGGGTATGTCTAGAAATGCCATCTGGAAGCTAGAGCCTGGAAAAGGGTCCGCATGACTCTGACTGATGCCTTATCATGATGTGGCTGAGCTAGTATCCAAAATGCAAGACAATGTCTTTCCTATTTTTTCCTCTCTTCTCCTTAAGCATAAGGAAGGAGTCTCTTTTGGGGCTGCAAGCTGTGCTGCCTGGGGTAGGGGAAGATTGATGCCAGCACTCCCTTAGCTATCCCGGTTGGTGTCTTAGTAAGTCATGTGCCACCTGAGTCCACTGTCTCTGGGCCCAGTTTAGCACTAGGACTCTCCTAGGTGCTGCAGTGTTTGTGGCCTAGACTGCCTTTCAAGTTTATTTAGCACCCCAGAACACTATAACACACAGCTGCAAGGCTTGTGGAAGTCAAGTTTTTACTGTTGGGATTGGCAATACCTCTCTGGTGAAGCCTGGTTTAAATGCTCCCTCTGTGGGTGAGCATCAGTTGAATTTGGTCCAGTTTTCCTTTCTGCTATAACAGGACAGCCAATGAGTTTAATGCCTCAAAGTTGCTGCACCATCTGCCCCTGTTTGCACATAGAAATGCCCTCCTCACCATGCTGCCATTGCCAGGGCATAGAGGAGGACTGGTGTTGGGAATTCAAGACTGGTTTTTTTCTATCTGTTCAGTGCCTTTTTCAGTAATACAAAGTTACAACCAGGTACTATGAGTGCTCACCTGGTTTTCGGTTCTTACAAAGGTGCTTTTGTGTGTAGATAGTTGTTAAATTGGTGTCCTTGCAGAGGGGATTACTGGCAGAGCCTTCTATTTCTCCATCTCACTCCAACTCCTCTATCACCCTGTACACTTTTTATGTACACTTATGTATAGTTCATATAATATAATATATAGATGGAAGTAAACATGCACATATATTAGTTTTCATAAATTCAAAGATTAAATTTCCACCACAGTCTTCTGGATGGGAAAAATCTATCAGCTTTTAAGTAGGCTCTACATAGGCCCAAACAAAAACATCTTTTGAGGAGTTTTTTTTTTTTTTTTTATTCCTGCCACATTTCTTATACTCTTTTCCGTTCTTATTTCCTAGAGTTTCTTGCTAATGAGAAATCTGGTTAGCTGTTTAATATGTATATGCTGTGTTTTGTAAGTTTAGGAATAATAATATATCAATAAAAAGGAAAATAAAATTCTAAAAATTTAAACATATACAGTACCTATAAATCAAAATGTAGAACAAGGCAATTTGCATCTCTGAAACAACAAAGGAGAAAATATTTTAAAATGCTTTCTAAACATTTAAAATGTACTTAGGTCCAAGAGAAAAGGCATGCAATGAGGATCTTTGCAGTTGTAGAAGAAAAATTAGGCAATAGCTTTCCATGTGTTCATATGTATCATTGTAATTAATATTACAATATTGAAAATTTGAGGGTCAATATAAAAACCAGATAAAGATGGCAGATTTTTATAAGCCAGTCACATGAATAAATGATTGCCCTGCAAAAAACAAAATTAAGGTTGAGCATAAAGAGAATAGGAAATAAAAAGTGGGAAGGGTGATGTTAAAAGCTAGCTCTTGATTAATTAGCAATCAGAGTGGAACAGCAAATATGAAGGCCTGATCAATCTGGCGTGTTCGTTAACAAATGTCTGAGTGGAATGCAGGTACAGAGGTTGTGACAGTAGGAGGTGTACATCATTATACTAAGCATGTTTCAGATACCACAAGGAGCCCTGCTGGAGAGAAGTTTACAAAGTAGGTGTGATAACGTTTCATATACACATCAAATATTAAATAATTTATGAGCTATTACAAAGCAATATATGATTTTACAAAAAGAGGTATGTAAGTGCTATGAGTTCTATAGACAAAGAAAGTTGATGACACGGGAGAAAGATGAGTTGTATTCCTATTCATTTGAAAGATTTAAGAATTTTTAGGTCAACTCTTTTGTACTTTTCTAATTATCTTTCAGCGAATAACCTTGAGTAGTTTGGCACTTCACATCCTTTTACAGTTAACTCAGTGTCCTTCCAAAAAATATGTAGTCTATTGAGAGTTCTATTGTTCTTTATTTCTATTAAAAATAACAGGACGGAAAGTCTGATTCAATGCTAGTAAACACCTGTATTTCCTAATCCTTCAGTTTTTTTGTTTCATTAGTTTCTCCTCTAATTATCTCCCAGTATTTTCTTACAAAATAATGCCACTTAGGAATGAAGACTTAGTATTCCTTACTGGTCTAGAAAAGTTAACTGATTATTTAATCACTAATTAATTAATTAAAATTATATAACTTTGAAACCTAAAGAAATAACCTATCAGAGTCATATACTTAATCAAGTTCTTTAACACCAAAAATATTTTTAGAATACTAAACATAAAATTATGGTCATGTAGTATTTGAATAAATATTAATTTAGTTCAATTTTCATACCATTTCTAAAATACATATTGACCTTTACCTAAACTGTATGTAAACTATATTAACAATAGATTTGCTTGTCCATGTTTAGACTTTTACATATACTTGTATAAAATAATTCATTTTCATTTTTAAAGTGGGAAGGAGAACAGTAATACCTCATCACGACTTTTTATTTGTTTTGGTTCATATTAAAGCACATTAACTGCAAAATAACCTGTAATTCCTATCATCTGTTTTCTCTGTTCTTCTCTTTGTTGTTATTGTTCTACTCTGCTTCTTCCTTTCCTCCTCTTCCTCCTTCTTATCTTGTTCTGTTTCATCATCTCAATTTCATAAAAGATGAGTTAATGTGGGGTCTATTTCAACAATAAAAAGGGCGTGCAGGCCAGGCGCAGTGGCTCACGCCTGTAATCCTAGCATTTTGGGAGGCTGAGATGGGTGGATCACATGAGTCCAGGAGTTCAAGTCCATCCTGGCCAACATGGTAAAACCCCATCTCTACTAAAAATACACACAAAAAATTAGCCAGATATGGTGGCGGCACCTGTAATCCCAGCTACTCGGGAGGCTGAGGCAGGAAAATTGCTTGAACCTGGGAGGTGGTGGCTGTATGGAGCCGAGATTTCACCACTGTACTCTATCCTGGGCAACGTCTCAAAAACAGAAAAAAAGGGGTGTGCATTTGTCTGTAAAAATATCCTTTTACTAAAATAGTTACTGGTATATGACATTTGCAATATCAATATGAATAAAGCTAAATTACAGAAAAAATGTCTTTTAAGAATACAGTATACAGGAGAAAAGAAGAGTAGAAGGTAGCTGGACTAATTCAAACAGAGACAAAAAGAGTCATAGCAACTGACATCATACTGTGAGCAAAAGACAAATTCCACAGAGAAGATTGAAAACCTTTTCATGTCTAACAGATTAAGTGGAAAATTGAGCAGATATAGCAACAGAACCCTAAGAGCTTTCATAAAAACAAAATGGTTTTAGGAGATAAAATATTTATACCAACTGATGAGTCACAATTTGGCTTATTTGATAAAATTCATTATATTCAATGATAGTGATATGATATATATACATCTATCCTATCATTCAGATAAATATGCATGGCTCAACAACTCCATACATTAACAAAAGAAAAACATATGATTAAATACAAAAATTATATTTTTTACATTATGGATACTATGTCTGTGCCTTTAAACATTATGAAGAGTAAGCCTCTGTGAGAAAGATAGAATATTTTCTTTTTTGAGGCAGTGGAGAATCACAGTAATATCAGGCTGTGGTCAAATTTTAATTGTCAAGTAGGGTATTATTCAATGTGGAAAAGGCAAGAAAGAAAACTCCACAGCACTCTCCCACCTGTACCTCATATTTACATTTTCTTTTTTTATTATTAATTAATATACTCCTTTATTACTTATTTCCTATCTAGTGTGAAATATATTTGAAATATGCTAAAATTAGAAATATAAATTAAGAATTAAAAGTGATGCAATGGAATCATTAAGGCATGAATTCTAAAAATCAATAGTCATATGGTAAAGAGAGATGTTAATATCAAAATGAACTAGGCTAAAAAAGTTACAATACAATAAATTAGCTTGAAGTATAGCTTTTGCTTTAATAGGAATCAAGTTAAAAAAAAAATTAAGGAGATATTTGAAATTTCCACTACCTGCAATCCAAAATAGCTTGATTAGCTTGCAGACATTGTGCTCTACTCTTTACCCTGGTGTCCGGTTTCCCTCAGTTTTGTCAGAGCTGCGGACATGTTTGTTCTCATTCTCTGGAAGCTATGCAAGTAGTTGGGAAAAACATACATGCACACACACTCACATTTTTACTTTCTCCTCCAAATTGATCTGCTATAGTCATGTAATATGTTATTTAAAAACATAAATGTTGAAAATGTAATTTAAAGATATGTTTTCCCTCTACCCCAGGAGGAGAACTTGACCCTGCTTCTATATATAAAAGAATTGAATATATGTTACTAGGAAAATTTTTTAAAATGACTATTAACTGTGGACCCACAGGATTCTATTATTTAAATTATGGGACCTCACACAAAATACAATTTATGGAATTTTTATTTCAAGAGGTTGTTGCAAAAACTGTTTTCTCTGTCTTTGTTTTTGAAATTCACTGGAAACAGTACAAAGAAATTTAAAAATACATTGACACTAGAAAATAGCCACATCCACAGTATACAAACTTATATATACAAATATATAAGTACAACGATGTATGTGGACTAATTAAAGTAAAATATGGAACTGATAAATATCTCAAGATATAGTCAGGATACTTTTTTTGTCTAAAATTAAGTTACATGGTCTGAAAATGTCAAGGTAATGAGAATGTCTGCGACAATGATGTCTAGATAAGTAGCACAGAACATCCTTAGGACTCAAAATGGTAATGTTGGTAAAGCTAAAGAATTAACTTCCATTAGTTTGTTTGTTTGTTTTCTGTAAACTTACTTTCTAATTTAGATAAACAATTGGAGATAACTTAGTTTGCAATAAAGAAGAGTCAAGCAGACATGCATTTTCTAAGTAGAATCAGCTAACAGAGATTTTTTTAAAAATGGAAGAACTGAGACATGGAAAGCTTCATCTAGAGGTATACAGGCTTTCTGCTGACTCAAGAGGGGCAACATTGAAAATAGAGAAAATATAATATTAATATCTCTTATTTAGTAGACGTTTATGTGCCGATATCTATTTTAAGCACTGCACGTATACTAACCTATTAAAGCCTCTCTACAACTCTATAAAGTAGGTATATCACTATTATTGCCTTTATAGGGACAAAGATACTGAGGCACAGAGAAACTAAATGACACCCACGATAACTTAGCTGACAAGTATAGTCAGCATTCAAATCAAAGATAGTAGCACATCTCTAGAATTCCTCTATCTACAATGAGTGCCTTATTCTAAGGATGTAAAACAAAACATATTAGCATAAGGAAATTTGTGGCAGATACATTCAAATAAATGTTGCTAGTTACCTCTGCTACCCCTGCCCTAAAATATTGTTAAATACATTGATAACCCTGATTAAACAACTCTACTTAAAGAAGGAGTTAAGAAATCAGCAAAGGGTCTGTATAAGGTAGTACAAAACAAAAATGAAGATGAAGAGAAGAAAACCAGCTAAAGGTGGAAAACCAGCATAAAATATCAGAAAAAATTAACAAGAACATTCTTTTTAAAATAAAATCCCTAATAAAAGATACACTAGCCAAAGAAAACATGAAAGGGTTAGATAAAAGAATAGATAATAAAGGGGTAAAAATATAAGTTGTCAGATGTGGAAAAATAATAGAAGTTAAAATAAAGGCATTACAAAAATAAGAGCTATCTTAAAGGTAGAAAAAATAGAATAAAATCTGCTGGTGATGAATAAATTTGTGAAAAGTCACATCAAAATTAAGTAACTACAGATCAGATGAATTTATATACACAAATTTTATATGTATCAGAATATACATATAAATATATAATATATAATGTGTATATATATACAATACATGTATACGTGTATGTGTATGTGTATGAGTGTGTATATATAAGTATATATATATGAAGACAGAAAACATATATATATATATGGAGAGAGAGAGAGAGAATTCTTTATCTGAAATGCTTGGGACCAGAAGTATTTCAGATATTAGATTTTTTTGGATTTTGAAATATTTCATATACACAATGATAGGTGTCAGGGATGGCACACATGTCTAAACATAAAATTCATTTACATTTCATACACATTTTATAAACATAGGATGGAGGTAATTTTATACAATATTTTAAATAATTTTTTACGGGACACTTTTGTGTACATTAAACCATCAAAAAGCAAAATTATTCTTTTATCAGCCACCCACTTAATCAATCTGTGCTTGTTTGGTATCACCATCATTTCTGACTCTGAATTTATCTGCTATTGATAAGCAATCATTTTCTTACACTTATTTACACATAAATACTTAATAGTAAAAAATATGACATACAATTCACACAGTACAAATAAAAATGTGTTCACAGTAACTAAGCAGCACAGCAGCATCACCAGAAAACCTGTATCAGTTGTTAAAACAACCACTGGCTGGGCGCAGTGGCTCACACCTGTAATCCCAACACTTTGGGAGGCCGAGGCGGGTGGATCACTTGAGGTAAGGAGTTCAAGACCAGCCTGGCTAACATAGAGAAACCCCATCTCTACTAGAAATACCAAAATGAGCTGGGTAAGGCGGTGAGCGCCTGTAGTCCTGGCTACTCAGTAGGCTGAGGCAGTAGAATCACTTGAACCCAAGAAACAGAGGCTGCAATGAATCAAGATGGTGCCACAGAGCAAGGCGACAGAGCAAGACTCTGTCCCCTCAAATAAACAAACAAACAAACAAAACAAAGCAACCACTAACAATGTCAGGCTTTCAGTCTCCACCTATTATACTATGTTTTGATTAAAAGGTTACTGTACACCGAATTTTTTTTTTTTTTAGGTGAAAAGAAACATCAGAAACAGTTGAAGAACAGCATATGAGTCCTCTAAGGACAAGGAGATCTTCTGCTAGATGGTTTTTAAAAATGTTTCCTTCATAGTTATGAGCCTCATCAACAATGGTTTTTGTCTTCAAAGTCTCTCTGATATTATGAACTGACAAGATTTCTTGTTCCACTATATCTACACACTGCTCTAGTCCTTCCATTGACCCATCACACCCATCACACACTTCATCCTGTGGTCTATAGACACTTTTTTTTTTTTTTTTTTGCACTGTTTACATCATTTTCATTGTCACTATTATCATGATCACTTTGACTCAGAACCACTTTGGCTACTTCACCTTAGTCAAGAAATAAACTGGAGCCTCATTAGGGGTGTTAAAAGAATCAACATTGTGAAAATGGACATACTGCCCAAGGTAATTTATAGATTCAATGCCATCCCCATTAACTACAAATGACTTTGTTCACAGAATTGGAAAAAACTGCTTTAAAGTTCATATGGAACCAAAAAAGACCCCACATTGCCAAGACAATCCTAGGCCAAAAGAACAAAGCTGGAGGCATCACGCTACCTGACTTCAAACTATACTACAAGGCTACAGTAACCAAAACAGCTTGGTACTGTTACCAAAACAGAGATATAGACCAATGGAACAGAACAGAGTCCTCAGAAATAATACCACACATCTACAGCCATCTGATCTTTGACAAACCTGACAAAAACAAGAAATGGGGAAAGGATTCCCTATTTAATAAATGGTGCTGGGAAAATTGGCTAGCCATAAGTAGAAAGCTGAAACTGGATCCTTTCCTTACTCTTTATACGAAAATTAATTCAAGATGGATTAGAGACTTAAATGTTAGACCTAAAACCATAAAAACCCTAGAAGAAAACCTAGGGAATACCATTCAGGACATAGGCATGGGCAAGGACTTCATGTCTAAAACACCAAAAGCAACGGCAACAAAAGCCAAAATTGACAAATGGGATCTAATTAAACTAAAGAGCTTCTGCACAGCAAAAGAAACTACCATCAGAGTGAACAGGCAACCTACAGAATGGGAGAAAATTTTTGCAATCTACTCATCTGACAAAGGGCTAATATCCAGAACCTATAAAGAACTCAATCAAATTTACAAGAAAAAAACAAACAACCCCATCAAAAAGTGGGGAAAGGATATGAACAGACACTTCTCAAAAAAAAAAACATTCATACAGATGAAAAAATGCTCATCATCACTCACCATCAGAGAAATGCAAATCAAAACCACAATGAGATACCATCTCACACCGGTTAGAATGGCAATCATTAAAAAATCAGGAAACAACAGGTGCTGGAGAGGATGTGGAGAAATAGGAACACTTTTACACTGTTGGTGGGATTGTAAACTAGTTCAACCATTGTGGAAAACAGTGTGGCGATTCCTCAAGGATCTAGAACTAGAAATACCATTTGACCCAATCATCCCATTACTGGGGATATACCCAGAGGATTATAAGTCATGCTACTATAAAGACACATGCACATGTATATTTATTGTGGCACTATTCACAATAGCAAAGACTTGGAATCAACCCAAATGTCCATCAGTGACAGAGTGGATTAAGAAAATGTGGCACATATACACCATGGAATACTATGCAGCCATAAAAAAGGATGAGTTTGTGTCCTTTGCAGGGACATGGATGCAGCTGGAAACCATCATTCTCAGCAAACTATCACGAGAACAGAAAACCAAACACCGCATGTTCTCACTCATAGGTGGGAATTGAACAATGAGATCACATGGACACAGGAAGGGGAACATCACACACCGGGTCCTATTGTGGGGTGGGGGTGGGGGGAAGGATAGCATTAGGAGATATATCTAATGTAAATGACGAGTTAATGGGTGCAGCACACCAACATGGCACATGTATACATATGTAACAAACCTGCACATTGTGCACATGTACCCTAGAACTTAAAGTATAATAATAATAAAAAAAAACACTTTCAATATTTACTTTTTACAGTTTACCGAAAGACTCTAAAGGTATATACTTTGCGTATATGAGAAGGTCAGACATCATTTTTTTCCCACTTGACATATGGAATTCTTCAAAGTCACCATGTTGTTCATCATCATCACTTAACTTAGTCACAGGCCAGAGTTTGTACCAGGTATGCACAATTGTCTTTAATCACTGTGTTCCAAGCACTGGCAACAGCATGTATAACATTCTTTATGCTAAATGCCTTTTGAAAACTCATTCTCTGCTGCTACCACGCCATCCAAAAAGTATTCTTTATTGATTTAATAATACCTTGATCAAGTAGCTGAATTAATGAAGTCATATTTGGGGGAAAGCACATGGCATAAAAATTATTTTTGATGAGTATTTCATCTGGGGGACTTGCAGACACACACAGTTATCAAGAAATAACAACCTTGCAATCATCATTCAGTCCAGTTCCCCTACAGTGAGCATGAGCTACAAATACAAAATATTTGTGAAATTAACCAGAAAAGATGTCCCTGGTGATCCATGCCTTTTTGTTAGCATCATAATGGACTGGTAAGAAATTAACTGCTTGGAAAGAGAGAGGACTCTTTTGCCTATCTCAGCAAGTTTACCCATAGGCAGGCCTGCTGCATTAGCACATCCCAGCACAGTTTTCTCTCTTGAGCATTTTTAATCCCTGCAGGGACTGTCTTATCCGTGGTAGTCAGTGTCTTTCTGGGATAGAATACCAAAGCAGTGATGCTTCATCAATATCATGGACTTATTCTAGTGTCAGATTTTCATCAGCAGTGACCTTGGCAAATGACCTTGTTAATGACTTCTTCCACTGCTTCACAATCAGCAAATGCTTTACTACCACAAATCTTTTAACATGCCAAGTCTTTTTTTTTTTTTTTTTTTTTGGGTGAGGGTTTCCCCCTCTGCCCCCCGGGCGGGGTGCAGTGGCCAGATCTCAGCTCACTGCAAGCTCCACCTCCCGGGTTCCCGCCATTCTCCTGGCTCAGCCTCACGAGTAGCTGGGGCTACAGGCGCCCGCCACCTCGCCTGGCTAGTTTTTTGTATTTTTTAGTAGAGATGGGGTTTCACCGTGTTAGCCAGGATGGTCTCGATCTCCTGACCTCGTGATCCGCCCGTCTCGGCCTCCCAAAGTGCTGGGATTACAGGCTTGAGCCACCCGCCCGGCCGCCAAGTCTTTTTAATAAAATGTCTGCAGCCAGCCTGTTGAATATTCACAGTTCTATTCAGTTTGTAGTAATGGTTCTTTGCTTATTTCATAATCAGCATACCATGAAGTGGCATGTGTGCACTGAAACTGTGATGGAGCCATTCTTTTAATACATAACCAAATCTTCATTTTTAGCTTAATGTAGTGTTTTCTATTTTTAATTAACTTCTGTTTATCACTTTCAGCATAAAAGAGACCTTCAACAGTTTATCCTCTGTTGCTTCAAATCATGTATGATGGTCATTTCAACACCATACTCTTCTGAAAGATGTTTTATACTTAACACCACTATCATTTCTCCAACAGTTTGACTTTCCATGCTATAAACATAAATGCTTCTTCCTTCTTTTATCAGTGTTACCTACAGGGGTATCTGCAGGCTTTTTAGTCCCCATATTTTCAACAATATCTTTATATCACCAAGTAGAGAATAAATAAAGAAACACAGTGAGTAATGCACACAGGTCTTGACCTCATGTGTAGAATTATGAGAAACTTGCCATTGATGTGTCCAGCCTGCACCCACACCTTTTGTGGGTGTGCTTGCATGGGGGAATCTAGGCATGTACAGAAAAGATATACTGCAATTGAAGAGGACTGGGAGGGTCTTTTGTCCCTTGGGGATGTTGAATAAACTGTGTTTTATGCCTGCATTTGACATAACCTATCACATGTAATCAGGTATGAAATTTGTAACTTGTGACATTATGTTGACACTCAAAAAGTTGCAAATTTTGGAGCATTTTTGATTTTGGGTTTTCAGATTTAGAAATACTCAAGCTGTACATAACCATGAAAGGTAGATGAAAGATTCAACTTATGCTTTCTTATTTTTCCTAAAAAGTAAACAGAAAAAAACTCAACAGAATTTTCAACTATCTTATAAAAGAAACATTTACTGAATAAAACACATTGTGTCCCAGGCAAAACTGATAAAGAGAAACTAACCTCTGGAAATAACTTGGTAAAGTTACTGTTATTTCAAGGAAATAGAAAATTCTGAATTTCTACAGGAAAAAAAAAAAAAAAAAAACTCATGATAACTTGGCAACTCATGATAAACACAAAATCAGGCTGGCCACAGCTTTACTTCTTCAGTGCTAGAAGATAGTGACACATACAGCAAATAACTGGTGATCAAATAATTGTGTAACTAGAAAAGCTGTTTAAATATAAGAATGACAAACATGAAACACAAAAGAAGTTGAGAAATTTACTTTACTGAAATCATTATTGAAATAAAAACTACTTGATGCCATAATCTAATCAGGAGTTGCATAAAAATAAACAACTGGAATGGAGAAGCTATGATATAATAGAGAGGTGAAAAAGCTTTGAGGATTTTTAGCTACAGAATAAAGGTCAAACTTGTAGGAATTCTGGTTATGGAAAATACTATTGTTAACATCAAAATGTAAAAATAATAATTTGAAAATGAGAGTGTGAGAAGACTAGAAAAAAGCAAGCATAATGTAATCAATTTATTTTATTTCAATTCAAGAATTAAGAGGAACTATAACATACATCTAAATATATAGATAATAGCTAAGTATGTTAACCAGAATTATAAACGGAAACACTGAAAGGACTGAAACCAGCCTATAAGTGCTGACAAGGAACCAGCATACTTTGGATGCCTGGGACCACTGAGGACAACAGAGATCTGGTTATTGTGCCTGAGGAGAAAAGCATGTTTTCTACAAGTGTCCCTTATGGAAATCTTCCAACATTTTCTTATTTGTTTAGTGTTTTGATTTCTGTAGTATTGTTGTTAATAGTAGTAATTGGAATTTTCTAAATGTAAATAAAATCAATATATTCTTAGCTGATAGTAATAGAAAAAAAATTCCAATTCGGTAGGTTTAGACCATGAGGAAAATTAGTTTTCTCACACAAAAAGAACCTTATAGACAGACATCTAAGTTTGTTTAGTTCAGCAACATAAGAACCTGTGTCCTGCGACCTTTCAACTCTGCCTGTCAGTGTGTAGCTTCCTTCTGGCTAGTTCTACTCATTGTCGTGCGATGACTGCAGGTTAATGTGTCACCCATATTATTAGTATCACATTAATATACACAGGCCACACATGGGGAGATAATTTTCTCCTTAGTATTTCTTTTGAAATTGAGCAAATTCCTATAATTGACTTATACTGATGGTACATCACCATGAGTAACAGGAAAATAGGAGGGTAATAATTAAAAGTGTGGTTTTTCAAAAACTAAGAATGGTGAGACTATCCATTGGTAGGCATTTAACGGTGACTTCACATGTTGTCATTAAAGAAAATTAATTTTATCTATTCTTGGCCATAATGTACAAAAGTAACGCTTTTACCTGATTTAAAAAATTTGTAATGACTTGAGCACTTAACTGTTTTGAATAAGGTTGGCTAGATTTTTCCTTCACAATATTTAAAAAGTTTTCTTCAATGCATACTTTATAAAAAATATAAGCTTCTATTTAAGCAGAAAACAGGAGCAACAAAAATGGCATAAACAATAAATAAATTAAAAATAAGAATTCTTGAAAGA
>NC_045436.1:94115433-94154814 GCF_002776525.5 Piliocolobus tephrosceles
ATAAACAATAAATAAATTAAAAATAAGAATTCTTGAAAGATTATTGAGATAATTTTCTCTTGCTCCAAATAAGGGGAAAGGACAAAACACATTTGAATAAATTGGAAGACACGCCTAATATTTGGACAATAATTTTTAATGTTGTAAAGATGTGAATTATTTCTAAACTAATTTGTAAAATATGCCATCCCAATAAAAACAAGACATTTTTAAGTTTATATGATTATGTATTAATATAATGGCCAACTGGAATGATATACGTAGAAGAATAGTCAGGAGACCTGCAAAGCTGAGTGCGGAGCAGGATAGAGTTAGCTGTACCAGAGAATAATGCTGAAGTAGAGCTTTAGCCACTAAAGTAGGATAATACTTGCTTTTGATTAGATAGAAAAATGGGACAGAAACATGTTTAAAGACACATGGACATTTAGAATATTTAAAAATTGCCATTTTGTGCCAAAGATGTAAAGCTGAATTTTTTAACAATTGTAAAATAAATGTAAATATTGATAGATATTAGATAACATATAAGCAGATTACTTGCTTTCATATCTGTGAATAATTTCTGAAACAGGAAAGATAGAAATATTCAAAATGAGAGACATAACATACAGGAAAAGGCTAGTGTTCTATTTTTAAAAATAGTTTTCAGGAAGAGATGTAATTTCTAAGTATGTCCCCAAATCTCAAATTCACAAAGATAACAATGAACAAATTATACAAAATATTTTTAATTATATAAACCAATGAAATCTTATAAGGTTTTAAGTAAGTCAAAAGACCACTGAAAAATTAGAAAAAAAAAATGCCATTCACTTAAGAAGTGTCAACATACAGCTTTCAAAAGTTAAAAAGATGACTTATAGACAAATAGACAAACATGTCTCAAATATATAATTAGCTCATTATGAACTAACCAAGTGTTAAAAATTTCTATTTTGACATTTGGTAATTTTCTTAGTATAAAATGAACTCTTGAAAATAAAAAGAAAAGACCCTATGAAAACATATGCAAGGGACACAGAAGAAAGTTGACAAAACAAGGTAACAATATTTAAAAACCATATAAAAAAATTTTAACCTCACTTATAATTAAGAAAATAATTAGGGACAAAGAATAAAGGCGACAAAGTCACTAAAATATAAATTTCACAGAAACTGAGAGGCATTTTAAATATTTTAAAAGTAATTACGTAGTAATTGGTCAACTCCCTGGATAGCTGACTTAAAGAAAACTTCTAAAATTGATTATTCTAAGTAAATTTTCTTTAACATTTCTATTTCTAGATCTCTCCATTATGTTTCTTTATATTGCAAGTGTCTGCAGCAACACTTTGCCAATGTAACATTGTTATTTCAGACTTTTTAAGCTTTAAAAGGATTCTTGGAACTCTTGCTGTGGTACCCTAAAGAATAATTATCAACATCTTTACCTTCATTTCTTGTGTAAAATAAAATCATTTCCAGTAATACCTTATTTTAATTTGCTAAAGATAAAGATTGGATGTACAAACATTGGTTTGTGAAAATATTTGTTATCTAATCTCTTATAGTTTATGAGAATTTATAAGACAATGATAAAATTATCACATAAAAACAAATAACCACACATACTTACATTCTGTTCACAGGATCTGTAAATCTTCCACTGAACCTCAAATTAATTGTAAATTGCAAAGATTTTTTTATTCTGTTACTTTTCTAGTTAAATCAAAACACATTCATAAACAAAGCAAAACAATATAAATGTACTTAAAGTTATGGCTGTCATTATAAGCATTGCAGACATGGGCATTCAGCAACATCTTCATTGTATTTAGATATCTGTTTAATAACAATGCCAAAACTTAATCATAGTTTTGCTCATGGTATTAACAAACTGAAGGCTTTCTAAAGGAAAGAGCTACCTTGACCTAAAAGATAATCTTTATGCAAAAATTGAGGCTACAGCAATTAAGAAACTAGATATAGAGTGCGTTTTATAGTTAAACAGATTTTTTCTGTCTCCTTATTCTTTCTCCTTCATTTTTGGAGAAGTTTTTAAAAGTGGAATTACAAGAGCAAAAGTTATGCACCCCTAAATTTTTATTTGTTGTGGTTTCTTAGCCTTCATTCTCTTAATTGTCAAGCACGAGACAAACGCTTGGGTGCACATGATTAATTTGGAAATATAATCTGAAGAAGCAGGAATGCAGGACAGGGTACTAAAACAAGAGGAAACGTGTGTTAGTTCATTCTTGTGTTGCTACAAAGAAATACCTGAGACTGAGTAATTTATAAAGAAAAGAGTTTTAATTAATTCACAGTTCTGCAAGCTGTCAGGGAGTATGGCGCCAGCATCTGCTTGGCATCTTATGAGGCCTCAGAATGCTTCCAATCATGGTGGAAAGCAAAGGAAGAGCAGATGTCTCATATTGTGAGAGCAGGTGCGAGAGAGAGAGAGTGGGGAAGTGCCACACACTTTAAACAACCAGATCTCAAAAGAACTCACTACCACAGAGGACAGCACTAGGCCATGAGAGACCTGCTCACATGACCAAAACACCTCCCACCAGGTCCCACCTCCAACACTGGGGAATACATCTCAGTACAAGATTTGGAAGGAGCATCCAAACTATATCAAAAGGAAATGTGAACTAAGAATATATTCTTCAGAGGCACCACTTCAATCTCTGGTGCTAGATCTGCTAGCAACCGTAGGACAAAGTATAGGAAATGATTCTTAGCACTTTCTCCCATGGCATAAATTTGCTTCTTTCCCCATTAGTTAAGGGTGGCCCTTCAGATATTAACTCCCTCTCACCTGCAGACTTCTCAGAGAAGGATGCCTTTGAAAACCCTCACCAAGTCATCACAGAAGCTCATGTCTCAAAGCAAGAAAGAGGCAGTAAAGTCAGATGGGAAAGGTTGTTAACTGTACCTGAACAAAACTAGCAGTGGTATCAAAAGGGACAGGTGGGGTCGAGAGGAATTTCAGGTGACATAGAAAAGTCCGATAAAATTGCCAACTTTGCCTTCAGTAAAGTTATTCCAATTCAGATTTCCACCAGCAGAGTATGTTAACATCTGTACACATACACATGCCTGTGCACACACACACACAGAGTAGTAGCATTGTCTTAGTTTTGTGCTGCTATTACAGAATACCTGACATTGGGTAATTTCTAAAGAACAGAAATCTATTTGTTTCCTCTCAATTCTGGAGGCCGGGAATTCCAAAACCAAGGCACTGGCATCTGGTCAGGGCCTGCTTCTTGTGTTATACATGGCAGAAGGCATCACATGAGTGAGAGAGAGTAAGAGGGGGCCCAATTGTCTTTTTATAAGAAACTCACTCCCATGATAACAAAGACATTTCTATGATAATGGTATTAATTCATTCACGAGGGTGGTACCTTCATGACCCAAAACACCTCCTGTTAGACCTGACCTTCTAATACACCGCATTCAGGATCAAGTTCCCAGTACATAAACTTCAGGGGACACATTCAAACCATGGCAATTATTCTTCTTAATCTTGGGATGATTGAGAAATATGGATCTTATTCTTCTAATTAATATGAGATTTTTAAGTGTTAGTAGTCCCTTACCATTTAAATGATCTTTACTCAAAATAGTAACTGTGGCTATTGAGAATACTGTTGGCTAATGTTCACTGCTAACAAGACAGGAGACAAACTGAACTATAAACAATAGTCTATTTTTGCTGTCAGCCCAATATGAGGAATTATCACCAAGGTACATTTTCAAATGAATTAGATTCTTTCTTAAGATAGTTTCATCAAGGAGAAAATAGAATGAGTTTAGGATACTAGATTATCAGCATATATTGAAATCCTGGCTCCTGCTCCAAGATGGCTGCCTAGATGCAACCAGAAGGATCATCTCCCACTGAGGGGCCAGGACGTCATGAAGACTTGCCACTCCTAGAAGATCTTCAGAGGAAAGGTACTGAGAGTAAGGAGGGAAGACAGACACTAAGCTGAAGGGGGAGGAAGCTGGGTACCCTGCACGGGGCTACTGTGCACCACCACTCATTCCTGGGCCCCAAGGACTCCTGCAGAGGGTGTGAGTTGAACGAGCAAAGAGCAATCTGCTGTCCTCACTGGCCTCTGGAATCTCAGCAGGAAGAGACCCCTTGACCACCACGGAAAGTTGACTTGGTAGGGAGTGCTGCTTAGATAAGTGATATGGGCACAACTCCAGCCAGTGTGGAACCCAGTGGTGGAGCATGGCCAGGGATGCCCATACCCCTAGCCTCAACTTACTGTCATTGGAGACTTTAGCCCTAGGGGAACTGTAGGGCCTGAACGCTGCAAGTCAGTCTTGCCCATGAGAGGAGGCCAGTCCAATTTGAGCACCCCTAGTCAGCTGGCCTCTCTTAGGGCCCAAACCTGGCTGCACCTAGTACAGAGCCCAGGAACCTCCTTGGGGCCCCAAGCTCCTGTGCTGCTGGACCTTGCCTGAGCTCTCCAGCACAGCGGCCCGCAAGTGTGCACCAGTTGGCCTGGGCCCTCCCCACACTGCAGCCATCCCTGTGCTGTGGCTTCATCTTCATGCACTCGCCTATGGCCACCCTTGCATTGCTTTGCTGGTGTGTGTGTGTGTGGGCAGACCTTGCCTTCCCTTTCCCACCGCTGTGCATGTGCCATCTACACCCTACAGTGTCACTGCTGCAGGCCTGAGTGTACCCCAACAGCCCACTCCCCACTGTACTGCTGTTGTCCTTGGCACCAGGGAGCCCGCCAGCCCTTTCCTCACCAGTGCGCAGGCTCTGTACCAACACTGCCACCTGTAAGTCACGAAACTATGCATGGAGAACAGCAGTCCTGTGCCTGCCCTGAGCAGTTATCATGGCCAGCATGAGTATCCACAGAGGGCACACACAGTCCTGCACACACCAACGACCCGCCCCTGTGCTAACATTACCACCAGAGTGAAGGCACGCACAGTCCCTGGTGGGGCCTCACAATTCCTGTAGCCCTTCTGCCACTGCCACTGCTGTGAATGCCCGCATGGAAGCCAGCACCTGGCACCTGCTGGCACCCGGCCATGGCCCAAAAGCATGCACCCTGCCACACTGCCTATGCTGCTGCTTCTGACAGGTGGGAAGGAGGAGGGATCCTGCTGCCACTGCCCTATGAAGTACTTTGAGCTGAAATGAAGGAGACTGAGACACAAAAAAACATTCAAGAGACCCACAAATCCAGGAGCTAGTTTTTTGAAAAACTAGATGGACCACTAACTAGAATAATAAAAAAGAAAAGAGAGAGGATCCAAATAAACACAATTAGGAACAATAAAGGGGATAATACCACTGTCACCATAGAAATCTATTTGTTTCCTCTCAATTCTGGAGACTGGGAATTTCAAAACCAAGGTACTGGCATCCGGTCAGGGCCTTCTTCTTGCGTTATACATGGCAGAAGGCATCACATCAGTGAGAGAGAGTAAGAAGTAAGTACAAATAACCAGCAGAGACAACTCTGAACACCTCTTTGCATACAAACTAGAAAATCTAGAATTCCTGGACATATACACCCTCCCAAGACTGAACGAGGAATAAACTGATTCCCTGAACAGACCCATAACAACCCCAATATTGAATCAGTAATAAATAGCCTACCAAGAAAAAGAAGTCCAGGACCAGACAGATTCACAGCTGAATACCAGATATATACACCAGATATAAAGGAAGACGTGGTACCAATCCTACTGAAACTATTCCGAAAAACTGAAGAGAGACTTCTCCCCAACTCATTCTATGAAGTTAGCATCATCCCGATTCCAAAACAAGGCAGAAACACAGAACAAAAATAAGAAAAGAGAAAAAGAAAATTTCAGGCCAATATCCTCGATGAACACTGATGCAAAAATCTTCACAGAATACCAGCAAACCAAATCCAGCAGTACTTCAAAAGGCTAATCCACCATGACCCAGTAAACTTTATTCGTGGGATGCTAGGTGGTTCAACATATGCAAATCAATAAATATGATTCAACACATAAACAGACAAAAATCACATGATTATCTCAAGAGATGCAGAATAGCTTTCAATAAAATTCACTATTTCCTCACGTTAAAAAACTCTCAATAAGCTAGGTATTGACAGAATATACCTCAAAATATTAATAGTAAGAGTCATTTATGACAAACCCACACCCACCATCGTGCTGAATGGGCAAAAGTTGGAACCATTTCCCTTGAAAACCAGCACAAGACAAAGATGTCTTCTCTTGCCACTCCTATTCAACATAGTATTGGAAGTCCCAGCCAGAGCAATCAGGAAAGAGAAAGAACTAAAGGCATCCAAACAGGAAGAGAGGAAGTCAAACTATCCCTGTTTGCACATGACATAATCCTGTATTTAGAAAATCCGATAGTTTTGGCCCCAAATCTCCTTAAACTGATAAACAGCCTCAGCAGAGTTTCAGGATACACTATCAGTGAACACAATTCCCTGACATTCCTGTACACCAATTACCACCAAGCTGAGAGTCAAATCAGGAAAGCAATTCCATTCAAAATTGCCACAAAAAATAAACAATACCTAAGAATACAGCTAATCAGGGAGGCAAAAGATCTCTACAATAAGAATTACAAAACACTGCTCAAAGAAATCAGATATGACACAAACAAATGGATAAACACTCCATGCTCATTGACAGGAAGAATCGATATATTTAAAATGGCCATACTGCCCAACCAATTTGCAGATTCGGTGCTATCCTATCAAACTGCCAATGACATTCTTCACAGAACTAGAAAAAAACATTTTAAAAATTCTTATGGAACCAAAAAGGAGCCTGAATAGCCAAGGCAATCCTAAGCAAAAAAAAAAAAGGTGCAGGCATCATGTTACCTGACTTTCAAAATGTGCTATAGGGCTACAGTAACCAAAAGAGCATACTGGTACTGATACAATAACAGATACCAATCAATGGAACAGAACTGAGAGCCCAGAAATAATTCTGCACACCTACAACTATCTGATTTTCAACAAAGCTGACAAAATTCAAACAAGGCGGAATAGACTCTTTATTCAATAAATGGTGCTGGGATAACTGGCTAGCCATGTGCAGAAAAGAGAAACTGGACCCCTTTCTTACACCATATACAAAAAACCAACTCAGTATGGATTAAAGACTTAAATGTAAGACTACAAACCACGAAAATTCTGGAAGACAACCTAGGCAATACCATTCTGGACATACAAACTGACAAAGATTTCATGACAAAGATGCCAAAAGCAATTGCAACAAAAGCAAAAATTGACAAATCGGATCTCATTAAATTAAAGAGCTTCTGCACAGCAAAATAAACTATCAAAAGAGGAAGCAGACAACCTACAGAATGGGAGAAAATATTTGCAAACTATCCATCTGACAATGGTCTAACATCTAGCATCTATACAGAACTTAAACAAATTTACAAGCAAAAAACAAATGAGTCCATTAAAAAGTGGGCAAAGGACATGAACAGACACTTTTCTTTCTTTTTTTAATAATTATTAATTTTTGTATCCATAGGTTATTGGGGGAACAGATAGTGTTAGGTTACAAGAGTAAGTTCTTTAGCGGTGATTTGTGAGATTTTCGTGTACCCATCACCCAAGCAGTGTACACTGTGCACAATTTGTAATCTTTTATCTCTCACCCCCCTCCCACCTTTTCCCCTAAGTCTCCAAAGCCCACTGTGTCATTCTTATGCTTTTGCATCCTCATAGCTTAGTTCCCACTTGTGAGTCAGCATGTATGATGTTTGGTTTTCCATTCCTGAGTTACTTCACTTAGAATAACCATCTCCAGTCTCATCCAGGTCTCTGTGAATGCCATTAACTCATTCAAGGAAACTTTTCCTTCTTCTTGGTCTCTCAGGAACCACTGGGGTTATTAGATTTTTCCCCTTTGGTTTTATTTAACTCTCCTTTCTATGCACAATTTTTGTGTTTTTATAATTTGTTATGTTTCTTTAAACAGAGGGCAGAACATGACCACACCAAAAATGGAAAGATAATCTGATATTGACAGCTTACTTTGTATCCATTCCTCTCTGATGTTAATAGTATGACTGGAGGTGAGAATAACTTGCTATAAAAACAGTCCCAAGAGTCCTCATTCAGCTTCAAGTGTGTGTCTGTGTGTATGTGGAACAGACACATTTCAAAAGAAGACATACATGCAGCCAATAAGTATATGAAAAAAAAAAAGCTCAATATCATTGATCAAAGAAATGTAAATCAAAAATACAATAAGATATCATCTAATACCAGTCAGAATGACTCTTATAAAAAAGTCAAAAAATAACAGATGCTGGTGAAGTTGCAGAGAAAAAGGAATGCCTATACACTGTTGGTGAGATTATAAATTAGTTCAACCATTGTGGAAGGCAGCGTGGCAATTCCTCAATGAGCTAAAAACAGAACTACCTCTTGACACAGCAATCCCATTACTGGGTATATAACCAAAGGAATATAAATTGTTGTGTCATAAATACAGATGCAGCACTACTCACAATAGCAAAGTAGGATGGAATCAACCAAACTGTCCATCCATGGTAGACTAGATAAACAAAATATGGTACTATACATCATGGAATACTATGCAGCCATAAAAAGAATGAGATCAGATCCTACATTGATGGAACTGGAGACCATTATCCATAGCAAAATAATGTAGGAACAGAAAACCAAATACCACATGTTCTCACTTATATGTGGGAGCTAAATAATGAGAACACATGGACACAAAGAGGGGAACAACAGACACTGGGAACTACTGGAGAATGGAAGGTGGGAGGAGGACAAAGAACAAAACAAAAAACAACTATTGGGTTCTAGGCCTAGTACCAGTGTCAAGAAATAATTTGTACAACAAAATGCCCATGACACAAGTTTATCTATATAACAAACCTGCACATGTACCCCTAAACCTAAAAGTTAAAAAAAAATCCCTAATTTCAATATAACAGCTTAAATGATCACTAAAAGGAGATTTTAATACTACTAAATACTACTATATTTGTGTATTACTGTGCAGCCAATAAAAATAATGGTGCATATTCACCTTTACCGAAATGATAAGACATCTGTAATATATGGTTAAGTAAAAATAATTTATGTATAACATCATATTTTTAACATTTTATTTTTTGTAGAAAGACAAAAGTATGTGTGTATATGTAAACATAGTTGAAATTTTGGTGACATATATTTCAAAGTAGAAGGCAAGGTTATCTCCAGGATATAGGATTGTAAGTAATTGTCACTTTCTGCCTTATAGTTTTCTTTATCTCCTAAATCTTTATTTTTGAGAGGGAGTCTCTTGCTCTGTCGCCCCGGCTGGAGTGCAGTGGCCTGATCTCAGCTCACTGCAAGCTCCGCCTCCGCCTCCGGGTTCACGCCATTCTCCTGCCTCAGCCTCCGGAGTAGCTGGAATTACAGGTGCCCGCCACCACAGCCGGCTAATTGTTTGTAGTTTTATTAGAGACGGTGTTTCACCGTGTTAGCCAGGATGGTCTCGATCTCCTGACCTCGTGATCCGCCTGCCTCGGCCTCCCAAAGTACTGGGATTACAGGCGTGAGCCACCGTGCCCAGCCTAAATCTTTTATCAAAGAGTTTTTTCGTTTTATAACTTGAAGAAGTTTATTATTGTTTAAAAGTACATTTCTCTGTGATTCCCATTTTAACATTGGTTCACACAGTGAACAATGTTGGTGTTGGTAAGAGAAGGCTTTTGAGTGCAAATTTAAAGTGTCCAATTAAAGAACGTTAATCACAAGGGCATCTGTGGATCAACTTAAGTACATGACAGAAGATCTGAAAAATTATGCAAATATATATTAGATCAATCCCTTCATTAGCTAAGTCAACAAATATCTATTGGGTCTACCATATACCCATTGTTATAATATGGGACTTCTCATAGATAGAAAAATGAATAGAACAGCCATTATTCCCCTTCTTTGCTTGGCTAGCTCCTACTTATCCTTCCTTCAAGATTTACCTTAAGTATCACCTTCTCTAATACATCACAATCCATTCTCGTTGTTATAGGAAGAAGAGAAGAATTAACAGACAGTTAAAATGGCAAGTGATAAGTAGGCAGGGGACATATAGGAGGAATATTAGATTCTGAGACTTGGTTACTATATTAAAGGATGGTTGAGTAGAAGTTAGACAGTCAAATAAAAGTTAGGACAATAATAGATATTTAAAGCAAGAGAAACAGAATATGCAAGGGCTCTGAGTTTTGAGGAAATATGGAAATGTAGGAAAACAAACAGTTGTACACATGATACGAAAGAGAAACAGAGGTTAGCATTAAAGAGTTGTAAGTATTTTAGAGAAAAAAATATTAAGAGGAAACAAAAAAGCCAGAAGTCAGAGTTCATCCTTGGTCTTCCCTCTATTTCCATATCATCAAGTGGTACTGATTTTCCTCTTATGTATCTTTTGTATGTCGGTATATGCTTCTTCATCTCTACCACCAATACTCTACTCCAAGTGTCTTAGTTTGCTTGGTCTGCCATAACAAAACTTCGTACACCAGATGGCTTAAATAACAAATATTTAATTTCTTGCAGTTCTGGAGGCTGGAAAGTCCCAGCTTAAGGTTCTGGAAGAATTCTGGTTCTGGTGAAATCACTTTTTCCTGGCTTGGAGATGGACACTTTCTCGCTGTGTCTTCAATGGCAGAGACAGATCTCTGGCATTCTTTTCCCTCTTTTATAAATATGCCAGTACCCCTATATCAGGGCTCCACCTTTATGATCTTATTTAACCTGATCACTTCTTTACAGGTCCTATCTTCAACAGAGTCACAAGGAGTTTAGGGACTTAGGGCTTCAACATAAGCATTTGGGGTGGTGATGAGGGCCACATTGCAGTCCATATCACTAAATTCTTATTTTTTCTTGTCAGAATTACTAAATTATTATTTCTAACTGATAAGTCCATATCCTTTCTTGATTCTGTCAAAATTTTTCTCATTGCAGCTGTAATCTTTTTAAAATGCACATCAGTTTCTTGCTGACTGATAATTAAATGGTTTCCCATTAGTTTTAGAATAAAAGCACATCTTTAAAAACTCTGCCTGCAATGCTCTGTATGGCTCTGTCCTCATGTACCACTGCAGTCTTATCTTCACCATTTCCTAATGCACTCCTTGTCTCCAGCCCTGGTCTTGAATATCCATGCCCCTCCCTACACCATGCTGCCTTTGTCCGTGTTTTCTTCTCTGTGGGGAATGTTCTGTCTCCCACAGTTTTCTTTGTCTACTGAGTCTAATATTTCTTGGACCTTATCAATAATAATTGCATCCTCACTAAGCTAAACCTCATGAGGGAGGGGACTATGACCATTTTGCTTGTATTGTATTCACAGTTCTTATTAGGGAGGATGGTGCTTGGCTGGTGTTCAATGAAGTATTTTAATAGGTTAATTAAAGACAAAAAAGAGATCCAAGACTTTTTTTAGAAGACATCAGAGCCAAATGAAGCCATACCACTTGCTTTGAGTTCCTTTAAGGTGGAATTTCCCAAACTGAGATTTATTAAATACTAATGTTCTATTGATAGTAATAGATGAATTACAAAATAGAGTTATTTGGTCTCTAGAAATGCTGGGCTAAATGAGACTGTTTTTTTTTTTTTCCTGCAGGTGTTCTTAGATTCTTAAGATTATGCTATTTAACGTGTCTTCTTGATCACAAAATTATTTTATAAAACATCTTTCATATCATGACTGACACCAGTGTTCCAAATGCATACTCTGGCACATAATGGCTTACGGAATTTATAGGTACATGAAGGTAATTTTTAAAATTTCAGTTAATTGATATTAATCTTTATCAATTTACACTAAACTTTCCTTCTTTGAGATCCATTACACAAGGTAGTTTTTGCTCTTTCCTTTATTGATCTGTGAATTTCATAATAAATTATACACCTATAGAATATCTTTACATTGTTTTTATTTTGAAACAAAGATCAAGATGACAGAGGTCAGGGTTTCATCATTTATTACTAACTATATTCATTTAGCAAATATTAATTGAGAATTGTGTAAAAGGCTTGGCTCTGTGAAAGATAATCATTTGTATAAGATTTGGCCTCTGTATGCAATAAGTCTATAATATAAAAGGGGATATAACTGTGTTAACAAATAATTACAACGTAATAAGCATATAAGTGCATCAGTAAAGCAAAGTGCCGTAGGAATTCATTGGAGATACCAATTACTTCTTCCCTTCCCCATAAGCAAAGAATATCTAATAAATGGATTTTAAAAACTAAGTGAAGTGGGAGTTTCAGCTTAATAGTCTCAATACTGATGTCTTCCTTAAACAAGAAGGCAGGGCTACCTGAACATCTAGAGTGTTTAGGAAAGCTAGGCAAGAGAATTGGAGAAGATAAGAGATGATTTGGAACTTAAGTTATAAGGGACAGACTAATCTATCGACTAGAAATGAATAAAAAGATAGTCAAGTAGCTATGAGAACACACTTGAAAATAGGCAGCATGAATTTCTGATAGGCCAGTCAGCATGGTTCTATGATTAGCAAAGTCAAATGAGAAAAATGTTCTTCTTAACTATCCTTAGCAGACATTGTGGAAAATTTAACTATTTGAGCAAAAAGTCTATTTTGAACTATATTAGATCATTAATCTTCATTGTAAATGCTGAGGTTATTAAACTTTTACAGAGAGCCTGACTGCAATATTTAAAAAACTGTATGTTTCCATTTGTTTCTGCTTTTAGAGTGTTGAAATGTAAAATAATAGAGGACTAAGACTTCGTCTCATGCTTGAGGTGCTGTTGGTTTTCTATAAATACTACATAACAAGAGAGGGTAATGTCCTGCATGGTTGTATTTTACTCAGAATACAATATATGTTCCAAGTGGTTACACAGGATTTATAATTGTGGGTAAGATGGTTCTGTCAGGCAAACTATGTCGTGGCTTATTTTCACTAATCATATCTAATCAATCACTATAAAAACAGGTCACATGAGGTACTGCAAAACAGTACGTAAAAATGCATTTGCCTTAATATCATCCTATGGAGGGATTCAATTTAATGAGAAAAGTAAATGGATTTTTTCCTCTAAGATCAGATATACATACTCAACATTTTTTGGCCTGCTTTCACTAAAGTGATAATAGAGTTGAAATCATAGCACATTATTTTATGCTTTTATGCTCTCTATCCTTGTTAGATATTTCTAATTCTGTCACCATACAAGCTACTAGTGCATAGTATAATTCCAAGACACCCTGAAAAATGAGTTTTCCATAAGACATTTCACATTTTCTTATTATTGCACTTTGTCATTTCTCTTCTGTTCACTTTCTTTGTAGATATAGAGGGAAACAGATGAAGGATGTCAAGAAGGAAAGGAATAATGCCTTCCTTCTTGCATCTTGACCTGAACAAGTGAACCAGGCCCTGTATAAAGGTGATAATGATCTTATAGTGATTAAGACCCTTTCTTCATATTGGGGATTACTAGTTTAAGAGCCAAGAAATAGTGATTACTTTGCTCTAGCAGCCTTCAAGTGCATGGGCCAGTGAATGGACCACTGGCCCTGGTCAGGGTATGGGTGGCCTCTATATAGTGATGCATACAGCAGGGAGGGAAGTGATGTGAACATGCTGAATCCTGGCTAAAGTTCCTAAGGATGTGGTAGCTGGCATTGCCTCATTTAATTCTGATTCCACCCTGAAACCCAATTCTGCTTCTTATCTCTCCATGGACAAAAGACTTGGTGACGCATACAGCCAAGCCGTGGTCCAGAAAGTACTATTAACACTACTTCAGTTATCAGTTCATTTTTCCTTAGAAGGAGGTGGTTCAGACCATGAGATCATCAAGTTAGCAGACAGGAATGCCCTCAACAAAACTAACAGCGTCAAACTCTTCTTTGTCTTGCTTCGTAGTTAAACCTTTGTGACAATTCCCTTCACATATACTCCAGATCCCATCCCCACTCATCTTTTCAGTTTTGCACTATCAGTATTCTCTCTTTGAATCAGTCCCTTCAGGACACCAATGTGGTCTAGTAACACCCATATTTTTTTAAAAAGAAAATTCTTAGCCACGTGTCTTTTTGAACTATGCATGATTTTGACTCCCCTCTGATGTAGCCAAACTTTTGTCTATGACATGCTGCTTTCAAGATCAAAGAGTAGAGACATGCATTTTGTCTTTTGGGTGGCCTCCGTGCATAGTCCTGGTTGCCCTTTCTCTTCACTTTTTATGCGGCTTGGCAGGGTTGGCTCAGCAGCACTGGGTAAGCACATCAAAAGAACACAAGGTCTCTCTCCATCTCATACCAGAGGCATTACTGTGTGACCTCACTTGACTAAGTTATTGTCTTACAAAGGCCACATCCCTGGCCAAGGAGCTTCCATTATTACAAGGTTGACTAGAGTTCCCTGACATTTCCCAACTGTCCTATAAATACATATAGCACTCTCAGTATCATTTTCCATGTTTTCTCCAGATAACAGCATAAATCTCACAGTATGTGCATCCCACTGACTCTATTGTCTCTATATTTCCCTAATAAATATATTATAAAAACTAGTATGCATGCATTTCTGTCTCTTGTATTACAGCCTCCAGTGACTTCCATGCTCAACTCTAACAGATACTCTCATCTTCTCATTTTCCTCAAGTCCTTGCTAGCATGCAACATGTGAACAATTTCCTCTTTTCCTTTCTCAGTTTCTGAGACTCTATACCAGTGGGCCTTAAACTTTAGAGTACATCAGAATCACCAGAGTTTCTGTTTCAGTAGGTCTGAGGTGGGGCCTAAGACCTGTTTCCTGATGATACTGATGTCTTTGTTCTGGAGACCATGCTTTGAAAACCATCACTCTATACTATCATGGACACGTCATTATCTTTATGAGTTCCCCATTATTGATGCTAGTACTGTGGATACTTCTCATCATCCTCTTTGCCAGATTAGCCTCCTTCCTATGATCTCTAATTTCTTCCCAGTTATCAGCCTCCCATTTTAGTCTCAGATCTATGGTTGTCTCTGTATGTTAGTAACTCCAACAATTTTTTAAAAAGTGGTAGCACACACATTTTGTATAAAACTACACAGTGTTTAAGCCTCAATCATCTCATGGTGTTGTGAGGACTAAATGGTGAACCTTAATTACTTTGGCCAAGACAAAAATTATGCTATGATAATTTATAAAGCAAGAACACTGCCACCAGGTAACCAAGCATAGACCATGTACTATTTTGAAGTAGACCTTTAAAAGATACATGCAGAATTTAAGTATTGTCAGAAACATTAAATTTTATATACATAATTTCTGTAACAACCGTTATTACTTTTACATTCCTTGTTTAAAAATTGTAGCATCATTTTTAGTTTAAAATTTTAAGTATAACTAATCTGATCAGATAAGATGTATTAAGTTCTATTTTCAGTGATTGCCTGAACAGATTTAAATGAGGCAGGCATTCTGTCAAGGTTTACAATTATGCATTATATAATTTTATCCAGTGCTGGAAGTTGTATTGCTAAAATGCCCAAAGAGAAGCAATCGCTTAAGAAGATGAAGTTGTAGTTGTTCAAACAAATGACTATTTGACAGCATAATTCTTTCATGTTGAACAGCAACTTTCATCATCTTTTTGTGTAAGGAAAGCAGAATTTGTTCTAGAAGCTCATTCTAATTGCACAATTTTTTGAAGTTATGGCATCACATTTTTTATGTTCAAAGAAATCTAGTATGGCTAACTACTAGCACACTCCGCTGTATACAAGCAGGAATAAAATCATAATCATAAATCTTCTTATGAATTCCTTATTCTTTTACCATGTCTATTCTTTTTAAAGATCTTCAGGATTTTTTTTTTTACTTTTATTTTTATTTATTTATTTTTTTTGAGACGGAGTCTCACTCTGTCGTCCAGGCTGCAGTACGACCTCGGCTCACTGCGACATCCGCCTCCCAGGTTCAAGCCTCCCGAGTAGCTGGAATTACAGGCACATGCTACCATGCCTGGCTAATTTTTTGTATTTTTTAGTAGAGACGGGGTTTCACCATGTTGCCAGGCTGGTCTGGAACTCCTGAGCTCAGGCACTCCACCTGCCTTGGCCTCCTAAAGTGCCAGGATTACAGGGGTGAGCCACCGCACCTGACAGATCTTCAGGAAAATTTTGTGAATACCTTAATTTTGATTACCAAAATGCTAGTTTTATAATGTGTTTGATTCCCATTATTCAAAAGGTAAATTCCTCGAAATCATTTGTAAATTTACTCATTTGAAAAATATAATACTGAAGTTTAATATTTATGAGATTTATTTATATTTTTCAGGGTGTGCAACATGATGGGGTTATTTCGGCTTTTATTTTAGATTCAGAGGGTAAATGTGCAAATTTGTCACATGAAAAAATGCATGCCATTGAGGTTTGATGCACAAATGATCCTGTCACCCAGGTAGTGAGCATAGTACCCGACAGGTAGCTTTTCAGTCCATGTCACCCTTCCATCCTTCCTGCTCTAGTAGTCAAGGAACAAGACAGGGTGCCCACTTTCAGCACTGGAGTGGTCCCTCAACACAGCCCAGCAACTCTGTGGAGAAGTGGTCAGACTGCTTGTTCACATGAATCCAAGATCCCATTTCTCTTCACTGGCTGGAATCTCTCAACTGGGGTCTCTAGTCACTTCAATCAGTGTTTTCTAGCTGATAGCCATTTCAAACCTCCTTGGGATGGAACTCCCAGAGGAAGGGGAAGGCTGTCATTATAGCTGTGTGGCAGCCCTAGCTGTTCAGCAGCCCTAGCTGTTCTTGCCTTCAGGCTTTGGAGAGTCTGAGGCAAATGTGGTCTTGAGCAGACCCCCAAGCACAACACAACTGCTCTATGGAAAAGTGGTCAGACTGCTTTCTATTGTGAGCCCCTAATCCTATTCCTCCTCACTGGGTGGACCTTCCAACTGGGATCTACAACTACCCCCATTAGTGTTTTCCAGCTGACAGTTGTTTCAAACCTCCCTTGGATGTAGTTCCCAAAGGAAGGGGCAGTTCACCATCTTTCCTGTTTAACAGCCTTAGCTATTCTTGCTTTTAGGATTTGGAGAGTTCAAGGTGACTGGGGGCCGAAGTGAACTCTTAGCATAGCACAACTGCTCTATAGAAAAAGTGGCCAGATTCCTTGTTTACATGGGTCCCTGATCCCATTCCTCCACACTTGGTGTGATCTCCTCACTGGATTCTCATTCTATGAAGCCAGTATTGCCTTAATACAAAAACCAGGAAAGAGCATAACAAAGAAAGAGAAGTACATACCAATATTCCTGGTGAACATAAATGCAAAACTCCATGGATACAGGGGCTGTTTAACATACACAAGTCAATAAATGTGATACATCACATAAAGAGAATAAAAAACAAAAGTCACATCATCATTTCAATTGACACAGGAAAAGCATTTGACAAAATCCAGCATCCCTTTTTGATTAAAACACTCAGCAAAATCAACATAGAAGGGACATACTGTCAGGTAAAAAATGTCATCTATGACAAACCCACAGCCAATATTGTATTGAATTGGAAAAAGTTGAAAATATTGCCCCTGAGAACTGGAACAAGGCAAGGATGGTCACTTTCACCACTTCTATTCAACATAGTACTGGAAGTCCTAGTGAGAGCAATCAGACAAGAGAAAAAAATAAAAGACACTCAATCAGTAAAGGGGAAGTCAAACTGTCACTGCTTGCTGATGACATAACCATATACTTCGAAAACTCTAAAGACTCATCCAAAAAGCTTATAGAAATCATAAATGAGATCAGCAAAGATTCAGGGTACAAAATTAATGTACAAAACTCAGTATCTCTGCTATACGCCAATAGCGACCAAGTCGAGAATGAAATCAATAACTCATCCTCCTTTTATAAGAGGTGCAGGAAAAATAAAACACTTGGGAAAATACCTAACCAAGGAGGTGAAAGACCTCTACAAGGAAAATGACAAAACACTGCTGAAAGAAATTATAGATGACACAAACAAATGGAAGCTCATGTTCATGAATGGGTAGAATCAATATCAAGAAAACGATCATACCACTAAAAGCAATCTACAGGCCTGGCATCGTGGCTCACATCTGTAATCCTAGCACTTTGAGATGCTGAGGTGGGTGGATCACCAGAGGTAAAGAGTTCAAGATCAGCCTGGCCAACATGCTGAAACACCGTCTCTACTAAAACTACAAAAATTAGCCATTGTGGTGGTGCATGCCTAAAATCCCAGCTACTCAGGAGGCTGAGGCAGGAGAATGTCTTGAACCCAGGAGGTGGAGGTTGCAGTGAGCCAAGATCGCACCACTGCACTCCAGCCTAAGTGACAGAGCGAGACTCTGTCTCAAAAAAATAAATAAATAAAATAAAAAAGCAATCTACAAATTTAATGCAATTCTTATCAAAATACCACCATCATTCTTCACAGACTTAGAAAAAAGCAACCGTTAACATTCACATAGAACCAAAAAAAGTCCCCATAGCCAAAGCAAGACTAAGCAAAAAGAACAAATCTGGAGGTTTCACATCACCCAACTTCAAACTATACTATAAGGCCAAAGTCACCGAAACAGCATGGTACTTGTATAAAAATAGTCACACAGACCAATGGAATAGAATAGAGAATCCCGAAATAAAGCCAAATACTTAGAGTCAACTGATCTTCAACAAAGCAAGGAAAAAAGTGGGGAAAGGACACACTATTCAACAAATGGTCCTGGGATAATTGGTAAGCCACATATAGAAGAATGAAACTGGATTCTCATCTCTTACCTTATACAAAAATCAACTCAAGTTGGATCAAGGACTGTAATCTAAGACCTGATGGCATAACAATTCTAGAAGATAACATTGGAAATACCCTTCTATACATTGACTTAGGCAAAGACTTTATGACCAAGACCCCAAAAGCAAATACAACAAAAACAAAGATAAATAGATGGAGCTTAAACTTAAAAGGTTCTCCACAGCCAAAGAAATAATCAGCACAGTAAACAGACAACCCACAAAATAGATGAAAATCTTTGCAATCTATACTTCTGACAAACGACTAATATCCAGAATTTACAAGGCACTCCAACAAATCAGCAAGATAAAAAACAAACAATCCCATCAAAATGTGGGCTAAGGACATAAATAGAGGATTCTCAAAAGAAGATATACAAATGACCAGCAAATATATGAAAAATGCTCAACATCACCAATGATCAGGGGAGTGAAAATCAAAACCACAATGCAGTACCACTTTACACCTCCAAGAATGGCCATAATCAAAAAATTAAAAAATAATAGATGTTGGCATGGATGTGGCGAAAAGGGAACACTTTTACACTGCTGGTGCGGATGTAAACGTGTACAACCACTGTGGAAAACAGTGTGGAGATTCCTTAAAGAACTAAAAGTAGATCTACGATTTGATCCAGCAATTCCACTCCTAGGTATCTAATGAGAAGAAAATAAGTCATTCTTTGAAAAAGATACTTGCACAAGCATGTTTATAGCAGCTCAATTTGCAATTGCAAAAATATGGAACCAGCCCAAATGCCCATCAATCAATGAGTGGATAAAGAAATTTGTGTGTGTATGTGTGTATATATATGTGTGTGTGTATATATATGTGTGTGTGTGTGTGTGTGTGTGTGTGTATCACATGGAATATATATATATCCCATGGAATACTACTCAGCCACAAAAAGGAATGAAATAATGCTATTTATAGCAACCTGGATGGAATGGGAGATCACTATTCTAAGGGAAGCAACTCAAGAATGGAAACCAAGGTTTATGTGTTCTTACTCTTAAGTAGGAGCTAAGCTATGAAGTTGCAAAGGGATAAGAATGACAATGAAATTTGGGGACTTAAGGGAAAGAGTGGGAGGGGGATGAAAGAGAAAAACCTACAAATTGTGTGCAGTGCACACTGCTCGGGTGATGAGTACACCAAAATCTTAGAAATTATCACTAAATAACTTATTCATGTACAAAAAAAATTCCTATAACAAATGAAGCCTCATTCTCCCATGACCTTCCAATCTTAGGGCACTTTTGTGGCCTTTAAATCATATTTTTAAAATATGTAATAAATTATGTGCACTTGGAAAAAAAAGATATTCTTACTATTATTTTCTGTAAACCTATGGATATGAATATTATGCCACCGGTAAATGCTATTATACATAATCTTCATTCACCTAGCCTTCCAAATATAAAATGTTGCAAGGGAATCACTGAATCAGTTTTTATTGCAGAAACTGGATCTTGATTTCATGTTTAGCAAAAGGCCTGTTGCTCTTCTTTGTCTGATCTATGGTCCAATATATCTTCCTACAATTCACAGCAAAAGACCAATAGAATAATGTATTGTTGTGGTACTGGAAAAAATGCACATGAATATACATCTATAAATCATTGGTCTAAAGTCTTTATCTCTAGTTCTCTGAGGCATATTATCAATCTTAGCTAGGCCATGGAACAGTTGTCGTGTCATTGCCCTGGGTGATAGTAATTTATGACACTGTTAGCAGGTTTGTTGCAGGGAAGAAGCAGCTATCTAATTTTCAGACTTTGAATTCATGGCTGTGGAGATCAGTGGAATGAAATATACCTAACAAGATTAGTGAGTTCACTGTTAAAGATGGAACATGAGGCAGGTAACTTGGTATCCTCAAATATGCTGTCTGTGCATTTTTGCTCATGAAAAGATTCCAATTTTTCCTCTCTCACCTCCACCATTTATCTCTGTAATATACAGTGATTGAAAAATCACTGCCTAACTGTTGTTTAAGATACAACTTTTGTTTCAACTTCCTCATGTACTTTCTTTGACTTCATTTTCCTCTTTTATTATTTCCTTTATTTTATTTTTTTGTTCGTAGAGACGAGGTCTTATTCTGTTGCCCAGACTGAGTGTAGCAGCATGAGCACAGCTCACTGCAACCTTGAACTCCTGGGCTCAAATGATCCTCCCGCCTCAGCCTTCCAGGGAGCTAGGACTACAAGCATGTGCTGCCATGCCATGATAATTTTTAAATTTGGTTTTTGTAGAGACAGGATTTCACTATGTTGCCAGTGCTGGTCCTGAACTACTGGCTTCAAGCAATCCTCCTGCCTCAGCCTCTCAAAGTTATGGTATATAGAGCCACAGTGTCCAACTCTTCATTAATTTTTTAAAAAATTACTCATCTCAACCAAGTGAGTTGAAATTGAGTAATTTCTGCTATGTTGAAGAAATTTTTTTCAGTAGCTCTCTCTCAAGACAAATTGCATTTTAAGGAGTGACCTTTTATGTGTTTTATCATTCATATTAATTTAAAACATTTATTGAATGCCTTAGTACGAACCAGCCTGGCCCGTCTGCCTTTTTTTTTCCTTCATTGTTTATTTCTTTTCATTCTTTCATTATTTTTCTTGCCTATTAATATTTATAGAACATGTACTATATATGTGAAGCACATGGGTAGTACATACAGACCAGTCAATATATTTGGCATACCCATCTAAGGGATTTTAGCATTAAGAAAGAGATCATAACAAATTCCATTTTCACAAACATTCTTAAGCTCTTTGACACAAATGGTGAAAAAGACTGTGGGGCTGAAAATAGGCTCTCAATCTTGTTTCAAGTCTCCATTAATGACAAGGGTACATTAGGGTCCTCTGCTTTGTGTGTTTTCTGGTGAGAGGTAGAGCCTAGGAAACTGAGGGAGATAGTAATTTAGGAAAAATTTCAAATATGCAAACCCAGTTCTGGAGTGGATATAGCAGTATAGTATCACTTATATTAATTGTAGCCCAGAAATTTAAATTGTAAAAGCTCCAAGTTTTTTCACAGAAAAACTTTAAAACTGAAAGAGTAATATGGCCCATGGAAGAGTAAATTACTCTCTTAAAGAATAGCTAGCCTATCTTATAGATCTAAAAGCACTTGAAGGGAGATTGCTTATCCCAAGTCATAGGAGCACAATCAGTGTCCATGGCAGAATGAGCCCCAGAGCAGAATTGAGCACCAGGAATTCCCAGAAGATTGGAGAACATGTCAGAGCATCAGTGAAGGGCTTAGAGGCAATATGCCTGAAAATTGAGCACCAGGAATGAGCACCAGAATTGATCACCAGGAACTCCCAGAAGATTGAAGAACATGTCAGAGCATCAGTGATGGGCTTAGGGGCAATACCCCTGAAACTTACACCAGTATATAGGACTATTTTAAAGAGTAGGTCCATGGACTTGGACATCTTAAAGACGATGTGAATAAAGCAAAGGGGAGATAACTAACATTTTTGGATGCCTGCTCTCTGACAAACATCTGTTAAGATCTTTGCATGTGTTACATTACTTATTTTCTTAAACAGCATCTGAAATAAGTACTATCTCCACTTTACATTTGCACGAGCTGAGGTCACACTGCATTGACCATATCACACAGTCCTTGGGATGAAAAGTCCAAGATATCTGGTTTAGTATTTAGTGCACTGGGTGCTCTAGCATCTGGATCCTTCCTACCTCTCTACCTTTGTCTTCTTTTACTCATGCCTCACATTGTCAGTTTCCTCTATACCACTCTGTATGTGTACTTCCTATCTCACTACCTTTGCTAATATTGTTTTCCATCACAAAGATACCCTCCAAATGCATCTTTCTTCACCTTTCTGAAATCTACCAGCATTATCTCCTCTATAAAATCCTTATACTCATGCTGGGTTAGCTGCCTCTGAGCTTATTTGATGTCCTGTGGATATTTTCAACATAAGCTTTATCCTTGTTGAAATGGAGCACCATACAAAACTGAAGGCACTCTGTCTTATTTTTCTGTATGTAAAGTACTTAACATAAACTAAAGTGGTAACATCAGGATTCAAGTCAACGTCTCTGTTATTTAGAATGTCTGTTTAAAAGATAAGACATATTCACAGTAATTATGGCACAATGAAATTAGTGAAAAGAGTCATCAAAAAAGTCTAGATAAAATGCTGTAAGATATTTTTTCTTTTCTAATTCCATTGGAATTTTGATAGGGTTCACTTTGATTCTGTAGGTCACTTTGGATAGTACAGAAATTTTAACAATATTATTTATTCTGATCCATGAACATGATACATCTTTTCATTTACTTACATTTTCTCTAATTTCTTTTTATCAATGTTTTACATTTTCAGTCTATAATTTCCCTGGTTATATTTCTTTCTAAATATTTTATTCTTTTTGATGCTACAATAAATGGGAGTATTTTCTAAATTTTTTTCAGATAGTTTTGTTAGTACATAAAAACACAAATTTTTGTATGTTGATTTTGTGTCTTTCAACTTTACTGAATTTATCAGTTCTAATGTTTTTAGTGTTTTCTATATATAAGATCATAATATCTGCAAACAGAAATGATTTTCCTTCCTTCCTTCCTTCCCTTCCCTTTCCTTTTTTTTTTTTTTGTTCAGACAAGGTCTTGATCTGTCACCCCAGCTGGAGTGCAGTGGCATGACCAGAGCTCACTGCAGTCTCCCAAGCTCAAGCAATTCTCTCACCTCAATCTCCCAAGTAGCTGGGACTACAGGTGTGCCATCATGTTGTATTTTTTGTAGAGACAAGGTTTCACCATGTTGCTTAGGCTGATCTTGAACCCCTGGGCTCAAGCAATCCATCTACCTCAGCCTCCCAAAGTGCTGGGACTCACAGGTGTGAGACACTGTGCTTTTTCTTTTCAACTTAGATGACTTTCATTTATTTTTCTTACCTAATTCCTCCGGCTGGGACTTTCACAACTTAATTGTGAATAGATGTTCTATGAATGAGAAACTTTGTCTTGTTCCTGATCTTACTGAAAGAGCTTTCAAATTTTCACCTCTGAGAATGATGTTAGTTGTGGGCTTGTCATATATGATCTTTATCATTTTGAGGTACATTACATATATACCTAATTTATTTAGAGTTTCAATCAACAGAGGATGTTAAATTTTGTCAAATGTTGTTTCTGAACCTATTTAGATGATAATATGGGGGTTTTGCTTTCTTTTGTTTTTATTTATAGATTCAGGAGGTACATGTGCAGTTTTGTTACTTGGATATATTTTGTAGTGGTAATGTCTAGGCTTTTAGTGAACCCATCACCTGACTAGTGAACATTCTACCCAGTAGGGAAGTTTTCAACCCTCACGTTCTCCCACCTTACCTCCTTATTGAGTCCCCAGTGTCCCATTAGTAGGACTACGAAGTTGAGGGATATTTCTATTTTTAGGAGTTTGACAAATCTCCATCCTATTTTCCACAGAGTTTGCACTAATTGAAATTCCCACCAATATGTATAAGCATTATCTTTTCTCTGCATCCCCACCAACATCTGTTGTTTATTGACTTTTCGATAATAGCCATTCTCTCTGGTGCGAGGTGGTATGTCACTGCAGTTTTAATTTACATTTCTCTGATAATTAGTGATGTTGAACATTTTTCATGTTTGTTAGCTGCTTATATATCTTCTTTTGAATAATTTTGCTCATGTCCTTTGCCCACTTTTTAATAGAGTTTTTTTTTTTTCTTGTTGATTTGAGTTCCTTATAGATTCTGGATATTAGTCATTTGGCAGATGCATAGCTTGCAAATATTTTCTCCCATTCTGTAGTTTGCCTGTTTACTATGTTGATTATTTACTTCATTGTGCCTAGAATTTCTCTTGTTTAATTAAGTCCCGTTGGTCTATTTTCATTTTTGTTGCATTTGCTTTTGAAATCTTAGTCATAAATTATTTGGTAAGTCCACTGCCTAGAAGAGTTTTGCTAGGTTTGCTTCTAGGTTTTTTATAGTTTCATGTCTCACATTTAAATCTTTAATGTATATTGATTCAATATTTGTATGTAGTGAGATATGAGTCCAGTTCATTTCTCTGCACACAGCAATGCATTTTTTTCCAGCACCATTTATTGAGTAGGGTGTCCTTTCCCCATTGTATATTTTTGTCAACTTTGTTGAAGATCAATTGATGGTAGCTATGTGGCTTTATGTCTGGGTTTTCTATCCTGTTCCATTGATATATATGTCTACTTTTATATCAGTACCACACTGTTTTGGTTACAATAGCCTTATAGTGTAGTTTGAAGTCAAGAAATGTTACACCTCTAGATTTGTTCTTTCTTCTTAGGATTGTTTTGGCTATTTGGGGTCTTTTCTGGTTCCATACAAGTTTTTGGATAATTTTTATTACTCGTGTAAGAAAAGATGAGAATGCTTGGAAGGGATGTAGTAATATGGAGACACAATGACTGAGATTCCCTGGACAGGATAGTGGAGTACAACAAGTGGAGTTCCTCAGAGGTCAATCTCTATAAAATACGTGCTGCCTTCTCTTTCTGTGTGTCAGTTTCTTTGTGTGGATTCTTCCACAGTTTCAAGAACCCTTCCCTCAGTATGTAACTCAGGCCATAATCACTCTGGTGTTTGATGTCTCTAGTTAGCCATATTGAAATATGATAATATGTTTTTTGTCCTTGATTCTGTTGATGTGGCATATCGCATTTATTGATTTGCATATGTTGCACCATCCTTACATCTCAGGGGAAAACAATCTCACTTGGTCATGGTACCCAGTCCTTTTAATGTATTGCTGAATTTATTTTGCTATTATTTTGAGGGGATTTTTGCATCTATGTTTTAGATGCAAAAAATTGATCTATAACTTTAAATTCTTGTAGTTTCCTTGTCTGGCTTTGATATTAGGGTAATGCATAGAATGAGTTTGGAAGTATTTCTTCTCTTCATTTTTTTTTGTTTTGTAAATGTTTGGGAAAGATTGGTATTAACTCCTCTTCAAATGTTTAGTAGAATCCACCAGTGAAGCCATCAGGTCCTGGGCTTTTATTTGTTATTAGATTTTTTTATTACAGATTCAATATTCTGACTTCACTATGATTCTCCTGAGAATTTCTATTTTATTAGTGATTCAGTCTTGGTAGGTTGTATGTTTCTAGGAATTTATCATTTTCATTTAGGTACTTCTATTTGTTTGTATATAATTTCTCATAATGGTCTCTTATGATCATTTGTATTGCTGTGGTATAACTTGCAATGTCTCTTCTCTCATATATAATATTTTTTAAAGCTTCTCTTTCTTTGTTGTTTAGCTAGCAATTTGTCAATTTAGTTTATATTTCTCAAGAAAAACCTTAGTTTTGTTGATCTTTCATAATTTTTCTTTTCTTTTCTTTTTTTTTTTATTAGTACAGGTGCCATTTATTAAGAATTTATTCTTTTTTTTTTATTATACTTTAAGTTCTAGGGTACATGTGCATAACGTGCAGGTTTGTTACATATGTATACATGTGCCATGTTGGTGTGCTGCACCCATCAACTCGTCAGCACCCATCAATTCATCATTTATATCAGGTATAACTCCCCAATGCAATCTCTCCCCCCTCCCCCCTCCCCATGATAGGCCCCATTGTGTGATGTTCCCCTTCCCGAGTCCAAGTGAGCTCATTGTTCAGTTCCCACCTATGAGTGAGAACATGCGGTGTTTGGTTTTCTCTTCTTGTGATAGTTTGCTAAGAATGATGGTTTCCAGCTGCATCCATTTCCCTACAAAGGACGCAAACTCATCCTTTTTTATGGCTGCATAGTATTCCATGGTGTATATGTGCCACATTTTCTTAATCCACTCTGTCACTGATGGACATTTGGGTTGATTCCAAGTCTTTGCTATTGTGAATAGTGCCGCAATAAACATACGTGTGCATGTGTCTTTGTAGTAGCATAATTTATAATCCTTTGGGTATATACCCAGTAGTGGGATGGCTGGGTCATATGGTACATCTAGTTCTAGATCCTTGAGGAATTGCCATACTGTTTTCCATAATGGTTGAACTAGTTTACAATCCCACCAACAGTGTAAAAGTGTTCCTATTTCTCCACATCCTCTCCAACACATGTTGTTTCCTGATTTTTTAATGATTGCCATTCTAACTGGTGTGAGATGATATCTCATTGTGGTTTTGATTTGCATTTCTCTGATGGCGAGTGATGATGAGCATTTTTTCATGTGTCTGTTGGCTGTATGAATGTCTTCTTTTGAGAAATGTCTGTTCATATCCTTTCCCCACTTTTTGATGGGGTTGTTTGTTTTTTTCTTGTATATTTGAGTTCTTTGTAGATTCTGGAAATTGGCCCTTTGTCAGATGAGTAGATTGCAAAAATTTTCTCCCATTCTGTAGGTTGCCTGTTCACTCTGATGGTAGTTTCTTTTGCTGTGCAGAAGCTCTTTAGTTTAATGAGATCCCATTTGTCAATTTTGGCTTTTGCTGCCATTGCTTTTGGTGTTCTAGACATGAAGTCCTTGCCCATGCCTATGTCCTGAATGGTACTACCTAGATTTTCTTCTAGGGTTTTTATGGTATTAGGTCTAACATTTAAGTCTCTAATCCATCTTGAATTAATCTTCGTATAAGGAGTAAGGAAAGGATCCAGTTTCAGCTTTCTACTTATGGCTAGCCAATTTTCCCAGCACCATTTATTAAATAGGGAATCCTTTCCCCATTTCTGGTTTTTGTCAGGTTTGTCAAAGATCAGATGGTTGTAGATGTGTGGCCTTATTTCTGAGGACTCCGTTCTGTTCCATTGGTCTATATCTCTGTTTTGGTACCAGTACCATGCTGTTTTGGTTACTGTAGCCTTGTAGTATAGTTTGAAGTCAGGTAGCGTGACGCCTCCGGCTTTGTCCTTTTGACTTAGGATTGTCTTGGCAATGCGGGCTCTTTTTTGGTTCCATATGAACTTTAAAGCAGTTTTTTCCAATTCTGTGAAGAAACTCATTGGTAGCTTGATGGGGATGGCATTGAATCTATAAATAACCTGATTCTTCCTATCCATGAGCATGGTATGTTCTTGCATTTGTTTGTGTCCTCTTTGATTTCACTGATCAGTGGTTTGTAGTTCTCCTTGAAGAGGTCCTTTACATCCCTTGTAAGTTGGATTCCTAGGTATTTTATTCTCTTTGAAGCAATTGTGAATGGAAGTTCATTCCTGATTTGGCTCTCTGCTTGTCTGTTACTGGTGTATAAGAATGCTTGTGATTTTTGCACATTAATTTTGTATCCTGAGACTTTGCTGAAGTTGCTTATCAGCTTAAGAAGATTTTGGGCTGAGACGATGGGGTTTTCTAAGTATACAATCATGTCATCTGCAAACAGGGACAATTTGACTTCTTCTTTTCCTAACTGAATACCCTTGATTTCTTTCTCTTGCCTGATTACCCTAGCCAGAACTTCCAACACTATGTTGAATAGGAGTGGTGAGAGAGGGCATCCCTGTCTTGTGCCAGTTTTCAAAGGGAATGCTTCCAGTTTTTGCCCATTCAGTATGATATTAGCTGTGGGTTTGTCATAAATAGCTCTTATTATTTTGAGGTACGTTCCATCAATACCAAATTTATTGATCGTTTTTAGCATGAAGGGCTGTTGAATTTTGTCAAAAGCCTTTTCTGCATCTATTGAGATAATCATGTGGTTCTTGTCTTTGGTTCTGTTTACATGCTGGATTACGTTGATTGATTTGCAAATGTTGAACCAGCCTTGCATCTCAGGGATGAAGCCCACTTGATCATGGTGGATAAGCTTTTTGATGTGCTGCTGAATCCGGTTTGCCAGTATTTTATTGAGGATTTTTGCATCGATGTTCATCAGGGAGATTGGTCTAAAATTCTCTTTTTTTGTCGTGTCTCTGCCAGGCTTTGGTATCAGGATGATGTTGGCCTCATAAAATGAGTTAGGGAGGATTCCCTCTTTTTCTATTGATTGGAATAGTTTCAGAAGGAATGGTACCAGCTCCTCCTTGTACCTCTGGTAGAATTCAGCTGTGAATCCATCTGGTCCTGGGCTTTTTTTGGTTGGTAGGCTATTAATTGTTGCCTCAATTTCAGAATCTGCTATTGGTCTATTCAGGGATTCAACTTCTTCCTGGTTTAGTCTTGGGAGAGTGTACGTGTCCAGGAAATTATCCATTTCTTCTAGATTTTCTAGTTGATTTGCGTAGAGGTGTTTATAGTATTCTCTGATGGTAGTTTGTATTTCTGTGGGGTCGGTGGTGATATCCCCTTTATCATTTTTTATTGCGTCTATTTGATTCCTCTCTCTTTTCTTCTTTATTAGCCTTGCTAGCAGTCTGTCAATTTTGTTGATCTTTTCAAAAAACCAACTCCTGGATTCATTGATTTTTTGGAGGGTTTTTTGTGTCTCTAGCTCCTTCAGTTCTGCTCTGATCTTAGTTATTTCTTGCCTTCTGCTAGCTTTTGAATGTGTTTGCTCTTGCCTCTCTAGTTCTTTTAATTGTGATGTTAGAGTGTCAATTTTAGATCTTTCCTGCTTTCTCTTGTGGGCACTTAGTGCTATAAATTTCCCTCTACACACTGCTTTAAATGTGTCCCAGAGATTCTGGTATGTTGTATCCTTGTTCTCATTGGTTTCAAAGAACATCTTTATTTCTGCTTTCATTTCATTATGTACCCAGTAGTCATTCAGGAGCAGGTTGTTCAGTTTCCATGTAGTTGAGCGGTTTTGATTGAGTTTCTTAGTCCTGAGTTCTAGTTTGATTGCACTGTGGTCAGAGAGACAGTTTGTTATAATTTCTGTTCTTGTACATTTGCTGAGGAGTGCTTTACTTCCAATTATGTGGTCAATTTTGGAATAAGTGTGATGTGGTGCTGAGAAGAATGTATATTCTGTTGACTTGGGGTGGAGAGTTCTATAGATGTCTATTAGGTCCGCTTGGTGCAGAGATGAGTTCAATTCCTGGATATCCTTGTTAACTTTCTGTCTCGTTGATCTGTCTAATGTTGACAGTGGAGTGTTGAAGTCTCCCATTATTATTGTATGGGAGTCTAAGTCTCTAAGGACTTGCTTTATGAATCTGGGTGCTCCTGTATTGGGTGCATATATATTTAGGATAGTTAGCTCTTCCTGTTGAATTGATCCCTTTACCATTATGTAATGGCCTTCTTTGTCTCTTTTGATCTTTGATGGTTTAAAGTCTGTTTTATCAGAGACTAGGATTGCAACCCCTGCTTTTTTTTGTTCTCCATTTGCTTGGTAGATCTTCCTCCATCCCTTTATTTTGAGCCTATGTATGTCTCTGCATGTGAGATGGGTCTCCTGAAGACAGCAGACTGATGGGTCTTGACTCTATCCAGTTTGCCAGTCTGTGTCTTTTAATTGGAGCATTTAGTCCATTTACATTTAAGGTTAATATTGTTATGGGTGAACTTGATCCTGCCATTATGATATTAACTGGTTATTTTGCTCAGTAGTTGATGCAGTTTCTTCCTAGTCTCGATGGTCTTTACATTTTGGCATGTTTTTGCAATGGCTGGTACCGGTTGTTCCTTTCCATGTTTAGGGCTTCCTTCAGGGTCTCTTGTACGGCAGGCCTGGTGGTGACAAAATCTCTAAGCATTTGCTTATCTGTAAAGAATTTTATTTCTCCTTCACTTATGAAACTTAGTTTGGCTGGATATGAAATTCTGGGTTTAAAATTCTTTTCTTTAAGAATGTTGAATATTGGCCCCCACTCTCTTCTGGCTTGTAGAGTTTCTGCCGAGAGATCTGCTGTCAGTCTGATGGGATTCCCTTTGTGGGTAACCCGACCTTTCTCTCTGGCTGCCCTTAAGATTTTTTCCTTCATTTCAACTTTGGTGAATCTGGCAATTATGTGTCTTGGAGTTGCTCTTCTGGAGGAGTATCTTTGTGGCGTTCTCTGTATTTCCGAATTTGAATGTTGGCCTGCCCTGCTAGGTTGGGGAAGTTCTCCTGGATGATATCCTGTAGAGTGTTTTCCAATTTGGTTCCATTTTCCCCCTCACTTTCAGGCACCCCAATCAGGCGTAGATTTGGTCTTTTGACATAATCCCATACTTCTTGCAGGCTTTGTTCATTTCTTTTTCTTCTTTTTTCTTTTGGTTTCTCTTCTCGCTTCATTTCATTCATTTGATCCTCCATCGCTGATACTCTTTCTTCCAGTTGATCGAGTCGGTTACTGAAGCTTGTGCATTTGTCACGTATTTCTCGTGTCATGGTTTTCATCTCTGTCATTTCATTTATGACCTTCTCTGCATTAATTAGTCTAGCTGTCAATTCTTCCACTCTTTTTTCAAGATTTTGAGTTTCTTTGCGCTGGGTACGTAATTCCTCCTTTAGCTCTGAGAGGTTTGATGGACTGAAGCCTTCTTCTCTCATCTCATCAAAATCATTCTCTGACCAGCTTTGATCCGTTGCTGGCGATGGGCTGTGCTCCTTTGCCGGAGGAGATGCGCTCTTATTTTTTGAATTTCCAGCTTTTCTGCCCTGCTTCTTCCCCATCTTCGTGGTTTTATCTGTCTCTGGTCTTTGATGATGGTGATGTACTGATGGGGTTTTGGTATAGGTGACCTTCCTGTTTGATAGTTTTCCTTCTGACAGTCAGGACCCTCAGCTATAGGTCTGTTGGAGATTGCTTGAGGTCCACTCCAGACCCTGTTTGCCTGGGTATCAGCAGCAGAGGTTGCAGAAGATAGAATATTGCTGAACAGCGAGTGCACCTGTCTGATTCTTGCTTTGGAAGCTTCCTCTCAGGGGTGTACTCCACCCTGTGGGGTGTGGGATGTCAGACTGCCCCTAGTGGGGGATGTCTCCCAGTTAGGCTACTCAGGGGTCAGTGACCCACTTGAGCAGGCAGACTGCCCCTTCTCAGATCTCACCCTCCGTGTTGGGAGATCCACTGCTCTCTTCAAAGCTGTCAAACAGAGTCGTTCGTGTCTGTACAGGCTTCTGCTCCTTTAGCTGAGCCCTGTCCCCAGAGGCGGAGTCTACAGAGACAGGCAGGTTTCCTTGAGCTGCCGTGAGCTCCACCCAGTTCGAGCTTCCCAGCGGCTTTATTTACCTACTTAAGCCTCAGCGATGGCGGGCGCCCCTCCCCCAGCCTTGCTGCTGCCTTGCGGTTAGATTGCCGCAGACTGCTGTGTTAGCAAGGAGGGAGACTCCGTGGGCGTGGGACCCTCCCGGCCAGGTGTGGGATATATTCTCCAGTGTGCCGGTGTTACAGCGCAGTATTGGGGTGGGAATTACCCGATTTTCCAGGTGTTGTGTGTCTCAGTTCCCCTGGCTAGGAAAAGGGACTCCCTTCCCCCTCGCGCTTCCCAGGTGAGGCGATGCCTCGCCCTGCTTCAGCTCTCGCTGGTCAGGCTGCAGCAGCTGACCTGCACAGATTGTCCGGCACTCCCGAGTGAGATGACCCCAGTACCTCAGTTGAAAATGCAGAAATCACCAGTCTTCTGTGTCGCTCGTGCTGGGAGATGGAGACTGGAGCTGTTCCTATTCGGCCATCTTGCTCCGCTCCCCCCCATAATTTTTCTAATCACTATTTTATTTATTGGTTTTTATTTATTTCCTTCCTTCTAGTAACTTTCGGTTTAGCTTATTCTTCTTTTTCTAGTTCATTGAAGTGTAAAATGAGATTGTTTATTTGAGTTTTTTTTAATATAGGCATTTATTGCTATAAACTTCCATCTTATAAGTGCCCTTCTGCATTCCATAAGTTTTTGGTATGTTGTGATTTCACTTTTATTTGCCTTAATGTATTTTTTATTTTCTTTATAATTTCTTCTTTGACCCAATGATTGTTAAAGACGGTTTTTGAATTTTCACATGTTTGTAAATTTTCCAATTATCTTCTGATATTGATTTCTAATTTCAGACCATTATGTCAGAAATATATATTTTGTATATTTTAAACTTCTTAAATTTCTTAAGGCTTGTTTCATGGCCCAACATATGACCCATTCTGGAGGACTCTTCAGGTCCACTTGAGAAGAATGTGTAGTCTGCTGCTGTTGGATGGAATGTTCCGTATATGTCTGTTAGATTCATTTGCTCCATAGTGTTATCCAAGCATCATTCTGCTCTTTCCTTATTGATTTCTGTCTACATGATTTATGTATTGGTTAAAGTGATATATTGAGATCTCATATATCTCAATATATGACTATTGTGTTTCTGTCCATTTCTTCCTTCAGTTCTGCTAATATTTGTTTTATATATTTAAGTGCTGCAATAGTGGGTGCATATATATTTATCATTGTTATATTCAATTGATGATCTTACCTTTTATCAGTTTATAATAATGTTTTTTTGGTCTCTTGTGACAGTTTCATATAGAATCACAAAAGACCCTGAAAAGCCAAGGAAATTTTGATTTAAAAAAAACAAAGCTGGAGGCATAATATTTTATCTGATTAAAAATATATATTACAAAGTTAAAGTAAGCATAACATTATGGTATTGACATAAAACTACACATGAAGACCAGTGAAGCAGAGTAGAGAGCCTAGAAAAAAATTCAAACATTTACAGTCAAGTGATCTTTGACAAAGATGCCAAGAACACATAACGGGGAAAGATAGTCTCTTCAATAAATGCTATTGGGAAAACTGGATATCCACCTGCAGAAGAATGAATTTGGATCCTTATCTCAAATCATATACCAAAATCAACTAAAAATGGTTTAAAGACTTAAAGATAAGACATGAACCTATAACATTTCTAGAATAAAACATAGGAGAAATCGCTTCTTTTGACATTTGCCTGGGTAATGGATTTTTGGTTAACCTCAGAAGCAGAGGAAACAATGGCAAAAATAGACAAATGAGATTTCATCGAATTAACAAGCTTCTGCACAGCAAAAGAAATGATCACCAGAGTAAAAAGAAAACCTGCACAATGAAGAAAATATTTGTAAACCATACATCTGATAAGATATTAATATCAAAAACGTATAGGGAACTCCTACAATTCAATAGCAAAAAACAAATAATTGAATTAGAAAATAGGCAAAGGACCTAAATACACATTTCTTCATGGAAGACATACAAATTGTCAACAGGTATATGAAAAGATGCTCTATTGGGTTATTCTTGCATTGCCATGCATACATATCTGAGACTAGGTAATTTATAGAAAAAGAAGTTTAATTGGCTCACAGTTTTGCAGGCTGTAAAGGAAGCATAACACTAGCATTGCTTTAGGGAGGCCTTAGGAAGCTTACAATCATGTTTTTTTTTTTTTTTTTTTTTTTTTTTTCACTGTTAAAATGTTTTGATGTCAATGAAAAATGAGGTCAGAGATTTACAAGCAGATTTCAGAACACACACATTGATTTTGAAATGGTTTCTCTCCCTTTCAGAAGCCTAAATATGAACAGATACAAATCTTAGAGATTTTCATAAAAAACATGGTTTTTTTTTTTTCATTTTATTATATCTACAGTTGACAAACATGCAAAGGAGGAGCATGTATCTCACATTGTGGGATCAGGAGCAAGAGAGAGAATGGGGACTGTTGGGGAGGGAGTACACCTTGTAAATGACCATATCTTGTGAGAACTCACTATCTTGAAGACAGCACCAAGCCATAAGGGATTCACCCCCATGATTGAAACACCTCCCACCAGGCTCCATCTCTAGCATTGGGGATTACCATTCAACATGAGATTTGAGTGGGGGACAAGTATTCAAACTATATCAGATGCTCAGTATCACTAGTCATAAAAGAAATATGAACCAAAACCACAGCGAGATATCACTTCACATATGCTAGAATGGTTAGTATCAAAAAGACAAAGATAACAAGTGGTGATGAGGAAGCAAAGAAAAGGGAACCCTTGTACTCTGCTAGTGGGAATGTAAATTGGTTCAACGATTATGGAAAAGAGTATAGAGGAGGGATATTTGCTAAGAGAGTGGATTTTAAGTGTTCTCTCTCACACACACAACACACACAAACACACAGTGATCATGTGATGTGTGAGGTGGGCTAATTAGCTTGATTGTTGTAATCATCTCACAATGTATAGAAATATCAAAATATCACACTGAACACCTCAAATATATACAATTTTTATTTATCGATGTATACCCAAATGAAACTAGAAAAAAGAAACATGAAATAAAATTATCCAATGAGCAAAATAATAATAATAATAATTCTCTGTAAATACACAAGTAGGGATTCTTCATATACTGTAGTTCTCCAGAAGACTAGAAGAAAGTTGGCCTATTTCTCATAGCACTCTTCTTTTCCCAAAGTTAAGTAATTTTATTTTTTTTAATGATTTGCCTTTTTATTATTTGATTTTTTGGCTAATAATACTTTACATGACTCCTATTCAACAAATTTTTAAATGCACAACTCAGTATTGTTAACTACAGGCAGATGTTTTGCAGCAGATATCTAGAACTTTTTTTATCTTGCATAATTGTAACTTTATACCACATGCACAGCAAATTTTATTTTCCTCCTCACAGCCCCCTGAAAACCACTATTTTACTCTCTGTTTTCATGAGTGTTACTATTTAAGATACCTCATATATGTGATATCATGAATGGCGAAGCATAAACTCCACCAGATTCATTTATATTGTTACTTATAGCAGAGTTTTCTTCTTTTATAAGGCTGAATAATATTCCATGAGGTATGTATATCATATTTTTTAATCGATTAATCTGTCAATAGACATTTATGTTGTTTTCGTATCTTGGCTATTGTAAATAATGCTGCAATGAGCATGAGCGTGCAGGTATCTTTTTAGCAAACTTTTGGATATAATCACAGAAGTGTGATTGCTGAATTATATGGGAGTTCTATTTTTAATGTTTTAAAGAAACTTCATATTGTTAACCATCATGGCTGTACCATTGTACATTCTACCAATTACGTACAAAGGTTCCAATTTTTCTACATCTTCACCAAACTTAAAAAAAGTTTTGAAAATAGCCATCCTGTTAGTGTAAGCTAATATCTCATTATGGCTTTAATTTGATTTTTCTTAATGATTAATGATTTTGATCATTTAAAAAAATATAACTCATGGCCATTTGTATGTCTGCTTTGAAGAAATGCCTGTTCAGAAGTTATTTGCGCATTTTTATAGCTTTTTTTTTTGGCTATTGAGTAGTAGGAGTTTCTTATATATTTTGGATATTAACATTTTATTAGATGTATGGTTTTTAAATATTTTCTCCCATTTCATTACAACTAAACAGTTCTTATCCCAAGTTGGAGAATTTTCCTGTTTATTAATACTTTTTGTATTCAGAAAGTGTTCATAAGAATAAGCCCCATAGTAGTTGGTCAATATCTGATTTTGAGGTGAAGCATAATTCTTAAGTCAGTGATGGAATCAATAGAATTTACATCATTTCTTACATAGAATTTATTCTTTATTAATAAGGAAATGAATATAGCTTTGTTTACTATTGGCATTTTTAGAAAAACATATTGACAGATATATAATTTTTTTTCTTGTAAAAGTTCTGTTCATTAATAATTTCTTGTATTCGTAATAATTACATGTATTTTTGTTATTATTATATAATTTTAAATAAACCTTAATTGCAGTGTTTTCTTGTAAATATGATTTTAATGTTATTGAAATTTCTAGATTTTGTAAAAAATCTTTCTGAGAAGAAGAGGTTAGAACTTAAAAAACTTCATAAGCACTCCAAAGATAAGAATTCACTAATTTCTAAAAGAAGAAGTTAAAACCTTTAAATTATATAAGGGATTATGTTCGTTAAATACTGTCAAAGGTTATCTGCTTGACTGAAATGTAGTTAGCCCTCTCCTAGTCTATCTGTGTATTTTCTCCTAAAATCCAGTTTTAGCAAAGAACCCTTCTAAGTCAGTTTAGCAAGAACCCTCTTTCTTTGATATTTGATCCCCTTTGACATCTGATCAGGTTCTCCATCTTCAATTACACCCCAGGTAATGTCTGATCATCCCTGACTCTCTTCAGCAAGAACACTATTAGGTCAGTTTAACTAGAATCCCCGTTACCCTTAATTCTTTTTCTTAGTCAACTTCCATCTATTGATTCTTACTGTGTTCCTTAGCTATAAATTCCCACTTGCCCACGCTGTATTCAAAGTTGGGTCCAGTACCTCTCCTTGGCTGCAAAACCCCATTGTGATAGTCCCTATACCTATAATGATGGTCCTGAATAAAATCTTCCTTATCGTGCTATAGCAAGTACTACTGAAAATTTTTGTTTAAAAATACAAAGAAAGATTTCTGGAAAGTAAAGTATGATATGCATGAGCAAATAATAGATTGAAGCTTTACAGCCTCATTTTAATTAAAGAATAGAGATTCCTATCTGGTTTAGAATAGCTCAATTTAGATAATGTCTGTTAAGAAGTGGATGAGGTAAAGATATTAACTGGGTGCCTTCTAGAAGAACTTTTCAAGGTAATGACAGGTTTATGCATTCATTAAATTAACAAAGTAATGAGGTAAACATATCAATTCTTTTCATTTTTATCACTTGAGAGTTTTCAAGTGTTAAAAAAGGGTTATAGAAATCTGACTTCTTCCTAAGTACTTTCAACAAAGAATAGTGACCAATAGTTTGTAGAGAAAAAAGCCAAAAGGAAGAGTTTTATGTAATGTAACTACCATGAATTGACATCATTATGGCGTAAACTTCTAAAAATAAGTCTTCATTAATATTTTTAAATAGTTTGCTCTGAATAAAGTATGGTAGGCCAATTAATGCGCCCTTACCCCCCCACCCAAAATGTGGCTACATGCTTATCCCTGGAACCTATGCACATGTTATCTTACACGGCAAGATGGATCTTTGCAGATAAAATTAAGGTTGTTAATAGCTGACATTAAAATCAGGAGACTATCCTAAATTATCTGGTAGATCCAGTGTAATCACATGGACCCTTAAAAGCAGATGATAAAGGCAGAAGTCTCAATGAGATAAATGTGATGAGGAAACAAGAGGCAAAAGAGATTTGAAACGTGAAAGGGACTTGACTCATAGTTGTTGGCTTTGATGATGGACAAAGGGTGCCGTAAGCCAAGGAATTCAAACAGCCACCAATGAAATAGGGATGGCTGTCCTATAACTAAAAGAAATTGCATCTTGCCAACAATCTGACTGAGCAAAGAAATGGATTCTACCCTAGAGCCTCCAACTGGGAATGCCATTTGGATGATATCATGATACCATGATGAGACTGTCTCAGACTATGACTAACAGAACTGTAAGATAACAAATGTGGGTGGTTTAAGCTGCTTAATTGGTAGCATTTTGTTTTTTCAAGAGCAGAAAACTAATATAGCATGCAATTTATTATATAACAATATTTAACTACTTATAATCAATGACATACAAAACACTTATGAAGAGTTCTATGTAGTTAGTATTCTAACTTAGGAAAAATGGTTCAAAATAATAAGTAAAGGTATGAATTTTCTTTTTAAGCCCAGGAAAATGTAGCCTCTAGAAAACCACAGGGTCATGGAAGTGATATGAGTCATGACAATCATTCCCCATTCTCTGAACTCAAGGCCTCATCTGGCCACAGATCTATCAGTCTGACTGACGAATACTAGGACTGTAGGTGTTAGCAGAAAAGAATGCAAAGGGAGGAAGAAATGGGGTCCTCCTGGGAATGTACAGCATAATTTGAAACAGAGATTTGATAAGTGTACCAGTTATCAGATTAAAGAAGATTATACGAATACCTACCTTTCAAGCATGTTTCTGATATCAGAGAACTGCTGAGAACATTTGGCAAGAAATGCCACAGGGCTGCTTTTTCATACTGTCCACTTAGACTCAGTTCTCTTTTCACCTGGGTTTGACTGCTCTTACTGCCATCCTTATTCTGAGATGTCACTTGTTCTCTTACCATGCCACCTCCATCTGACCCATCCACCAGAAGATCTGAAACAGTTCTAGGCTGAGTAGCATGTTAGGGTATGCATAGTGCATACCTAAGCAACTATTAGCCAGAAGACGTGCATTGTGATTTTGATTTATTCCCATTATTTGGATATTTACCACGATGACAAGTGCTGGACTCTGTGTTCTGTGCTTCATCGCTAAGACAATTCCCCAAATAGAAGCAGCAGTGGAAAAGCACAGATACCAACTCTTGAAAAATAAGCTTTTGTTTTGCATAAATAGTTAAGTTGCAGAAATAATTAAGTAATAACTGTACAAACCTCATGTGACCATACACAAGCAAAAAGAAATTCTTTTTGTGGTTGCTAATATTATTACTTTGTTTCTTAAGTACTTCAGGAGTCCCTGTTTCCAGTAATATGCAACACATAGAACATTCCATTTTGAGAGGCTGAGGCAGAAGAATGACTTGAACCAGGGAGGCAGAGGTTGCAGTGAGCCAAGACTGTGCCATTGCACTCCATCCTGGGCAACAGGAGTGAAATCCGTCTAAGAGAGAGAGAGAGAGAGAGAGAGAGAGAGAAAGGAAGGAAGGAAGGAAGGAAGGAAGGAAGGAAGGAAGGAAGGAAG
>NC_045436.1:94154824-94173427 GCF_002776525.5 Piliocolobus tephrosceles
AAGGAAGGAAGGAAGGAAGGAAGGAAGGAAGGAAGGAAGGAAGGAAGGAAGGAAGGAAGGGTGAAAGAAAGAGAGAAAGAAAGAAACATTCCATTTTAAACAAATTTTACACAAATTTTTTCAAGCACAAAGGTACACGTTGATTTCAGGCATGAAATTGAATAAATAATTATCCACCATCACATAACTTGAATGTGGTAAAACAGGTTTTACTTACTTTACTGCATAAAAAATCTGCTGCAACATGGAAGATACTGTATTTCTAAGAGTAGGTTCTATTACCAATCTGTACCACTGCAGTATTGAATACTTACAGGAGTTCTTTATTGCAACAAGACAATAAGCAAATTAAATTTTATAGTAAAATGACAAAGGCAGTGGTTAAAATGTAGGTCTGAATGTTAAATGCCTATTTAAAAGGGAGGATAGAATTGAAGGTTTATCAAAGTCATTTTGGTCACCAAGATTGAGAAAATAGAATAAAGACAAAGACAAACAGAGATGACACTTGAACAGAAGGAACAGTAGAGGTTTCTCAGTCACTTCTTCAAGATGGCTGACTAGTGACGTCGAATGCCGGTTTTCCTCAGAAAGTAGATCAAAGTAATAGAGGATTGGCCATGGTCCAAGTGGAAAACCGAGGGAAGAGAGCAATGACCTGTAAGAGAGCCCATGGGAAGAACCTGGGGTGCAGAAAAACAAAGTGCAGGTGGAGTTGCTTCTCTGCTCCACTCATCCCTGTGACAATCTGCTGACTGCTAACTTGGTGGAGAGCCTTCTTCACCCTCACAACCTGGGCAATGTCAGTGGCAATTTGGAGACTTCCCGGAGACAGAGAACCAGGTGGTTACCTCATGCAGAGGAACCCACGCTCCCCTCAGGCCTTAACTGAGATAGTGAGCAACATACTGTTTTTATACCCACTGTGGGCCACTCTCCTATCAGCTGTTCAGTCACCACATCTCAAGGTCCCCCGCAAATATAGCCCACAACGCAGTCTGACTTTGGCAACCACAGGGGACTTTTGTGTCCCTGGAAAGCTGCAGGATGCCTGAAGATCTAACCTTTGACATGGGCTGCTCTGAAGGGAGGAGGGAACACAGCTCACCAAAGCTCCCCTTGGAACAAGGGAGATGTGGGCACGGTAGCAAATGTCAAAGGGAGTGGGACCAGTGGGAGGGAACAGATGTACAGAGGGGGTTATCTCCTGCTCCCCCAAACCACTATTGTAGAAGTAGCAGAGGCTCTCCAGCTGGTGGCCAGCATGTGTGCACTTGGAGAAAGGCTTTGGAGTTATTTTCACGGTGACTGCACTCCTGTTGAAAGTGATCATGTGCAGTAGGTGTATCCATAAATGGTGGGGCTTATTTTCCCTTCTCTAAACAGACTGGCCATGTCCTGGCAATGGAAGGCAGACAAGCCACAGGGTTTTCTGCTTTGCACTGGAGAAAGAGGCTCTGCCCTGACCTATTTCAGTGGTAGCCACCAGAGGGCCATATCTGTAGTCTGCAGCTGCACTGTGACCAGAAGTAAAAAGATAAAGTCTATTTGAACTGAAGATTGCAAGCTTGTAGCAGGGGCATAATAGGTAAGTGGATCACATTTTTGTCTGTGGAAGACAAAGATGCATCCACTTGGGCACCATCCCCTGAGACCTTAGTCCACTCCCACAAAATTTCCCCCAGTCAATCCCCATTAAGGTGAGTGCCTTCACTCATTATTGGGCTATGCAAAGATGAGTTAGTTCTTATTCTTAAGCACCAAGGACAGGAATGGTGACGGAACTGCACAATCAAATAAAAAACCTGTCTCAGGAGGGCATAATGGTAGTGTATAAGATAAGCTTCCTATACCTTTCAACTTTTAGCCTCACAAGAGGTATGTCAGCCCATATGTTCAACATATTGCTACAACAAGCAACATTAGAGCAAGTCACCACACTAAAGCTGTATACAACCATGGAACCCATACCGAGTCTAGGCCCTGAAAGCATCCAGAAACTAAGCCAAGCAATCATATACAACATACACCTCACTCATATTCTCAAGAGAAAAAAATAACAAAAAAACCCCAAAAGTCCCATCCAAATTATAGCAAATTCAGAAATAAGAAGTAATAACACCTTCAGATGAGAAGAAATCAGTGCAAAAACTCTTACAGTAAAATAAAAAAGAAAGAAAAAGATGATTTTGACACCTCCCACAGATCAACCCAGTTTTCTAGCAATGGATCCTAATTGAAATAAAAATTCTTAAATGACAGATGAAGAATTCAAAATACAGATGGCAAGAAAGCTCAGTGAGATCCAAGAGAAAGTAGAAAATCAACACAAACCAGAAAAATAATTCAGGATATGAAAAATAAGATAGCTATACATTTTTTTTTAAAAAGAGCTTCTGGAATCGAAATACTTACTAAAGTAATTTCAAAACACAATTTGAAGTAATAATCCAAGCAGAAGAAGGAATTTCAGAGCTTGAAGATCAGTCTTTTGAATTTACCCAGTCAGACAAAAATAAAGAAAAGAGAAGCTTAAAGAATGAACAAGGCATTTATGAAATATTAGATTATTTAAGGCAACCAAACTACATCTTATAGACATTCCTGAGAAAGAAGAAGAAAAACATCAGCAACTGGAAAACATACTAGAGCGAATAAATTAGGAAAATTTTCCTAAACTTGAGAGAGAGGTAGACATCTAGATACAAGAAATTTAGAGAGGTGGCACCTACAAGACACTACAAAAGATGAATATCAACAAGGCATATAGTCATCAAACTATCCAAGGTCAAGGCTAAAGGAAAAAATCTTAAAGGCAGCAGAAAAAACAAAGAAAGAAAGATTGGAGCAGAACTAAATGAATTGAGACCAAAATGACCATTCAAAGGATCAACAAAATAAAAAGTTGGTTCTTTAAAAGGATAAACAAGATTGACAGACCACTAGCTAGATTAGCCAAAAAGAGAGAGTGGATTTAAATAAACACAATCAGATGTGTTTACTTATTTAAAAATGTGACATTTTTAAATAGAACTGTTTAAAATTAGAACTGTTACCACAGAAATACTAAAGATCGTTAGAGACTGCTGTGAATATCTCTATGAACACAAACTAGAAAACGTAGAGAAAATGAATAAATTCTAGGAAATACACAACCTCTCAATATTGAGCTAGGAGGAAATTGAAATCCTGAACAGACCAATAAGGAGTAATGAAATTGAATTAGAAATTTAATAATCTATCAACCAAAAAAAGCTGAGGACCAAGCAAATTCACAACTGAATTTCACCATATACACAAAGAAGATCTGGTAACAATCCTACTGAAATTATTCAAAAAAATTAAAGATCATCTACAATTTGGTATCAGGATGATACCAAAATCTGGCAAAGACAACAAAAAAGAAAACTACAGGGCAATATCCATGATGAACATAGACTGAAAAATTCTCAACAAAATACTAACAAACTGAATCCAGCAGCACATGAAAAAGATAATTCATGACAGCCAAGCAGATTTTATTCCAGAGATACATGAATGGCTCAACATATGCAAATCAATAAATGTGACTCACCATACAAAGGGAATTAAAAACCAAAACCCTATGCTTATCTCAATAAATGCAGAAAAAGTATTTGATATAATCCAATATCTTCTCATGATAAAAGCTCTCAACAATCTTGGCATTGAAGGAATTTACCTCAAGATAATAAGAGCCCCATGTGACAAACACCCAGCCAACATCATACTGAATGCAGAAAAGCCGAAAGTGCTACCCCTAAGAACTTGAACAATACAATGATGTGACAGGGAAAGTCCTAGCCAGAGCAATCAGCCAAGAGGAAGAAATAAAAGCCATCCAAATGGAAGAGGAAGTCAAATTATCTCTGTTTGCTTAAAACCTCTAATGAAAACTTCAGTTTTTTTGCTTTTTCTAAAAGAAAACTCTAAACATTCCTCCAAAATATTCTTAGAATTGATAAATAATTTCAGTAAAGTTTCAGGATACAAAATTAATGCACAAAAGTCAATTTGCATTTCTAGACACCAACAATGATAAAGCTGAAAACCAAATCAAGACCTCAATCCCATTTACAATAGCCACACACACACACACACAAACTAGGAATACATTTAACTAAAGAGTTAAAAGAACTCTACAGTAAGAAGTACAAAACACTGATGGAAGAAATTGTAGATGACACAAGCAAGATGTCACTTCCTCATGGATAGGAAGAATAAATATAGTATTATTATAATAATTATATGCCCAAAGCAAACTGCAGATTTAATGCAATCCTTACCAAATTACCAATACTATTTTTTAAATAATTAGAAAAAAATACTAAAATGTATATTGAACCAAAAAAGAGCCTTAATATCCAACGCAATCCTAAGCAAAAAGAACAAGGCTGGAGGCATCACATGACTTCACTTGAAAGTATACTGCAAGGCTATAGTAAACAAAAGAACATGGTACTGGCACAAAAATAGACACATAGATCAATGGGACAAAATAGATAATCCAGCCATACAGCCACATGCCTATGACCAATTGATCTTTGTCAAAGTTGACATAAATAAGCAATGGGGAAAGACACTATTCAATAAATGGTTCTAGGGAACCTGGCTAGCCATATGCAGAAGAATGGAACAGGACGCCTATTTCTCACCATATACAGAAGTTAAGATGAATTCAAATTTAAATGTAAGACTTGAAACTATAACAATTCCCAAAGCAAACCTAGCAAAAACTATTCATGACATTGGCCTAGGCAAAGAGTTTATGAATAAGACTTCAAAAGCAAATGCAACAGAACAAAATATAGAAAAATGAGACTTAATTGAACTAAAGAGATTCTGAAGAGCAAAAGAAACTATTAACATAGTAAATAGGCAACCTACAGAAAGGTGGAAAATATTTGTAAACAATGTGTTTGAAAAATGAATAATATCCAGAATCTATAAGGAGCTCAACAAATCGACAAGAAAAAAAAAAACCTAATAATTCCATTAAAAAGTGGTCAAAGGATATGAGTTACTTCTCAAAAGAATACATTCAAGTGGCCAAAAAATATATGAAAAAATGCTCCAATCACTAATCAAAACCACAATGAGATATCATCTCACAGCAATCAGAATGACTGTTATTAACAAGTCAAAAAATAACAAATGTTGGCGAGGATGTAGAGAAAAGGGAAGACTTATACACTCTTGGTGGGGATTTAAGTTAGTACAACCCCATTGAAAACAGAATGGATGTTTCTCATAGAACTATAAATAGAACTACCATTTGAGTTAGTAATTCCACTACTGGGCATCTACCCAAAGGAATATAAATTGTTTTACCAAAAAGACTCCTCCACCCGTATGTTCCTCACAGCACTATTCACAAGAGCAAAGTTATGGAATCAACATAAGGCTCCATCAATGATTGCTGGATAAAGAAAATGTGTCGTATATACCATGGAATACTGCACAGCAATAAAAAAGAGAATGAAATCATATCTTTTATAGCAACATAGCTGGAGCTGGAAGCTATTACCTTAAATGAGATAACTCAGAATACGGAAATTTAATATTGCATGTTCTCACTTACAAGTAGGAGTTAAATAATGGGTACACATGAACATAAAAATAAAGATAATAGACCCTGGGGACTCCAAAATGGAGCAGAATGTGAGGGGAGCAAGTTTTGAGAAAGTACTCATTGAGTATTATGTTCACTATTTGAGTGACGGGTTCAATAGAAGTTGAATCTTCAGCATTATGCAATGTAACCATATAGGAAACCTGCACATGTACCCCTTGAATCTAAAATCAAATCAAATCAAATTTTAAAAAGTTTCTGGACAATAAGGATGTAATTCCTGGATCCAGTCATGCCTGAGGACAGACGGTTTCTGAACTTTACTCTTTGTGAGTCAAGACATTATAATACCTTTTGCACAAACCAATTTAAACTAAGATTTTGTCCTTTGCAATTAAATCATTATTATTTGTAATAAATTCAGATTGAGTCATCAGCACTCACTCTATAAATCACAGATTCGAAAGATGAAAGACAATTTCATGCATTATCCCAAGATTTTAGGGCAGTGAACATGTGGGTATAAAATGATGTCATTTTATATGTCAAGATGCACTATCAACAAGCTTTATAAACAAAATAGATTAAAATTATTTTGGAAGACGAGGCTGTATCTGTAGCTAGAATAGTGAATAAAAGCTGAATGAATAGGATTGACTTTTATCCAGGATGGTTGGTAGAATTCAAATTAATTTTAAAATTTGTGGTTTTGATGGATTCCAACTAAGACAAAGCCATATCTTATACGAAGATTTCCTTATAAAACTGTTACCAAAAAACCCCATATCTAATAAAAATTACTCTTTATAAATATCCTCATTTTTTAAAAAATTAGCGTGGGACATGGTGAAGGTTTTTAAGTAAGATTAAGACCACCACCTAAATTATGGTCTTAGGTGATGCTACCAGGCATCACGCACAAAGGGCTGCCATGTGTGGTCAATTGAGTTGCTAATGCATAAATCCAAAAAAATCCCCATTTAGACTTTGATCTGTGTGGCCACCCTGGGGTGATGCAGTGGAAGATTGTGAGCATTTGGATAAGTTGAATATACGATACTCTGTGTGCATGGTGGAGATAGTTTTAGAAAACTGTGTAACCTACAATTTAGAAATAAATTATTAACAATGTCACCATGCTTATGTTTAAGCAAAATAACCTTTTGAGTGTTTTCACTAATTCATTCATGTGGTAATATTTTCCAAGCAACTACCTTGTTCCAATAACTTCATTAAGGTCTAAAAATGCCATGATAAGTAACAGAGATATGAGTGCTACCTTCATGGAGTTTACATTCTGATAGAAAACAGGAGATAGACATTCTCATTGTACTACGGGTAAGTGCAATGATGAGGGAGCTATGGAATACTGCAGGAACAGAGGAAGGACATTTAAACTAAAACCTAATTAATTAATCAGGCCAAAGTTTTAAAATGTTACATATAAGTATCTTGAATAAATAATATTTAGAGCTAACTTTTTCTTACTCTGTGAATTGAAAACAGGCCACAAATGTCAACCAAATGTAAAGGTACTGAGGTTTCCTTAAGTCTCATCATCACTGTTTCTTATCAGCTACTATACCAACCACACCAATTCTGATAAATTGTTACAGTTCTTACTTTTAATGTTGTTCTTTATTGTCTCTAGTCACAACTATGGCTGAATTTGCTAAGAAAACAAACAAGAAAGAAATGTATAAAATATGCTAAAAAGGCAACTATGCATATGAATTTCCAGATACAGGATTAGAAACAATGACTGAAAGCTGATTTGTCTGATTTAATAAATTCAATAAGTTTGGAGTTTATTTGGTCACCTAATTGTAATTAATTGAGGCTATGATTCCTAGTCAGAGAAGAAAAATCACAATTAGTATTATGTTTCATTTTTTCTTTCTTAAGAAACAAGGTCTTGTTCTGTTGCCCAGGCTAGAGTGCAGTGACATGATTATAGCTCACTGTAACCTTGAATTCCTGGGCTCGAGCAATCCTCCCCCTTCGGCTTCCAGAGTAGTTAGAAATACAGGCATGCACCAACACACCTGGCTAATTTCTTTTTTTTTTTTTTTTTTGTAGAAATAGGACTTCTCTATGTTGCCAGTGCTCGTTTCGACCTCCTGGCCTCAACTGATCCTCTTGCTTTGGCTTCCCAAAGTGCAGAGATTACAGTTATGTTTTAATCAGTGGGAACAAATATAATAGTTGATATAATAAATAGAACCAGCTTTATGTAAAAGTACATGGATATAATGCATCTAAATAAAAAATACCTGTTTATAACCAAATTCACTGTCATAAATTTAATAACAAAATGGTTGAGAAAATTAGTATATCATCTTCTAAAGTTACACAGGTTAGGCCATCCCTCAACTTGGAAACAAAAACTAGATTATGCAGAATGAAATAACTACTGCAAAGGATAATTCTGTTTAGAGGCATGCAGTTTCACCAGCTGTGGTAAGTTTTTGTGCTTTTTGTTATAGATTGCCAAAAGTGTTCTATCTGAGGTTGTTCTGAGGAAAATTTGCTCTCAGAAGTTCTAAGACCCTTATTATTGCCAACAAGGATCCTTGTTTAAGGTCCTAGACTGTCATTTCCAACTGAGTTATAATAATTGTTGTGTCCACAAACAAATGGAAGAACATCCATGCTCATGGATAGGGAATCAATATCATGAACATGGCCATGCTGCCCAAGGTAATTTATAGATTCAATGCTATCCCCATCAAGCTACCACTGAATTTTTTCACATAATTAGAAAAAACTACTTTAAATTTCATATGGAACCACAAAACGGCCTGCATAGTCAAGACAATACTAAGCAAAAAGAACAAAGCTGGCAACATCACGCTACCTCACTTCAAACTACACTACAAGGCTACAGTAACCAAAGCAGCATGTTACTGGTACCAAAACAAATATTAGACTAACAGAACAGAACAGAGGCCTCAGAAATAAGACCACACATCTACAACCATCTGATCTTTGACAAACCTGACAATAACATGAAATGGGGAAAGGATCCCCTCTTTAATAAATGGTGTGGGAAAACTGGCTAGCCATATGTAGAAAGGTGAAACTGGATCCCTTCCTTACACCTTATACAAAAATTAATTCAAGATGGATTAAAGACTTAAATGTAAGACCTAAAACCATAAAAATCCCAGAAGAAAACCTAGACAATACCATTCAGGACATAGGCATGGGCAAAGACTTCATGACTAAAACACCAAAAGCAATGGCAACAAAAGCCAAAATTGACAAATGGGATCTAATTAAACTAAAGAGCTTCTGCACAGCAAAAGAAACTACCATCAGAGTGAACAGGCAACCTACAGAATGGGAGAAAATTTTTGCAATCCATCCATCTGGCAAAGGGCTAATATCCAGACTCTACAAATAACTAAAATAAATTTACAAGAAAAAAAACAAACAGCCCCATCAAAGAGTGGACAAAAGATAAGAACAGATACTTCTCAAAAGAAGACATTCGTGCAGCCAACAGACACATGAAAAAATGCTCATCATCACTGGTCATCAGAGAAATGCAAATCAAAACCACAATGAGATACCATCTCACGCCAGTTAGAATGGCAATCATTAAAAAGTCACGAAACAACAAATGCTGGAGAGGATGTGGAGAAATAGGAATGCTTTTACACTATTGGTGGGACTGTAAATTAGTTCAACTATTGTGGAAGACAGTGTGGCGATTCCTCAAGGATCTAGAACTAGAAATACCATTTGACCCAACATTCCCATTACTGGGTACATACCCAAAGGATTATAAGTCATGCTACTATAAAGACACACACACAGGTCCTTTATTGTGGCACTATTCACAATAGCAAAGACTTGGAACCAACCCAAATGTCCATCAACAATAGACTGGATGTTTGTGTTTGTTGCTTTCTTTCTGTCTGTTGAAATTCTCTTAATAATATATTTAGTTTTGCTTGTGCTTTAGCTTCATAAAAATACCATACTATATATGTAGCTTTTACAACTCACATTTTCTATTCAAAAATATGCCTAAGATTCATTCGTTTTGTTGCATGTAAGTCTAATTTATTCATTTTCATTGCTATGTGATGTTCAGCTTTGAGAATATATTACAGCTTATCATGGATACTGGTGTTGTTTTCAGTATTTTTTCTGCAATGAGCAATGATACTGAGAGGATTTGTTTGCTTTGTATTTGTCTTTTGAAATACGTTTATAGGAATTTCTCCAGCATGTGTATTGAAGAGCTGAACTGATGAGTCACGGGGTATGTGAACGTTCATGCACAAGATAACATTAAATTGTTATTCCAAAGTGGTTGTATCATTTTACATTCCCATCTCAGTGTAAAAGACATCCTATTGACCTACAAACTCTAAAGCCCTGGATTGTCAAAGTAATTTTTTACTTTGTAATACATATAATTTATTTTGGTAGTACATATAAAACATTTCAGTATTAATTTACATTTACCTGATTATTAAAGTTGAAAATCTTTTCATGTGTTTATCATGTTGTCTTTTCCTTCTGTGAAATATCTATTCATGTCTTTTGCTTATTTTTCAATTGAGTGTCTGTGTCTCCTTTTGAACTTATTTCAACAATTTATTTATATATTCTGGTTTATGACTCTTTAGCTAGTTATATGTGTTAAAAATGTTTGGTCTCATTTTGTAGCTTATTATTTTATTATCTTTTTTGTTGGAGGGGTATATCTATTTTCTTGAACAAATTCAAAATTAAAAATCTGTAAAGGAGAATTTCACTAAGATAAGGAGAGGGCTAAATATTGCTAAGAGTCAGAAATAAATTTAATTAAAATGGAGAACTAGACTTGTAAATAATGAAAAATTTGCCAACCTTCCAGCCACACTTAGTAAACAACTCTTGATTCATCCATTCATTATGAATTTTTACACAATCATTCTGAATTTTTGAAAATTAGGTAATTTACGACACTGCCACTAAGATCTGTGTTTAAGGAAATCATAAAATAAAATTTAAACAAGTAATGTAAGTTAAATAAAAAATTGATACACAACTATGTGTATGTGTATAGACAGATTTAAATTGTGTAGAGAAAAACATACTGTATATAGAAAAATAACTGAAAGAAAATAACAAAACTTATCAGGAGTTCTCATGGTTTATTTATCTGTATTTATTATTTTTATTTTCTAAATCTTCTTTATTATATAATACATATATATATATATATATGCTGTAATATATGTATTTTTTGAGTCAATGTCTCACTCTGTTGGCCATGCTGGAGTGCACTGGTACTATCACAACTCACTGCAGCTTTGATCTCCCAGTCTCAAGTTTCCCTCCTACCTCAGCTTTCCAAGTAGCTGGGTCTACAGGTGTATGCCAGTACCAGACTAATTTAAAAAATCTTTTGTAGATGGGCTCTCTCTATGTTTCCCAGGCTGGTCTCAAACTCCTGAGCTCAAGTGATCCTACCACCTGGGCCTCACAAACTGCTGGGATCAAAGGAAGGAGCCGTCACATCTGACTCTGTAACATATATTATAGTATTTATAATATACATGCATATTAGTACATGTATATATCTATATATAGTCAAATAAAAAATCTATTCATTGTGACAAATTATTTCTAAATTGCCTAATGTGACTTTTCATTATTATTATTCAAAATGATAGTACCTCATTAAATGTGAATGAAAATTATTATTGAACAAAAGTCATTTAGATAATGTAGGGTCGCACAAAAGGGATAATTTGATGAGTGTGGAATAAGGTAAAAAAAGGTACTAATAATTATACAATATTAATTTGGTCTTGGTTTAAAAAGTTTGGAAACATTCAAAAATATCAAAAATATATTGAAATAGATAATTTTATTGTCAATAGAATGCATTAAACTGAATAATACTGAAAATGTGGAATCAAGGCTGAAACGATTTAGGTAAATTGAATAAATCATTCTGAAATTTTTAAAACATGCAAAATACAAATACATATACAAAAATTCCCAAAATATAAAAGTCATCCATTATATAGAAAATGTTATATGTTTTACCAAAATAAATTTTTCAAATAGTTTCTTAGGTGAATTAAGCATTAAGTAGATTTGTGTTTGATTAGATAGATTTACTTGTATTGATCTAGAGCCCAATTTGAGCTAGATTTTAAAGGACTGGCTAGATTTTAAATAGGATATTAGTGAAGAGAAAATTCAATTAAAAAAAAGAGCATAGTGTATGTTCAAGGAGTAGGGCACTGCTAACAGGCTGAAGGATCTAGTATGTGTGGATCAGTTAGCATGAGGAAATGCATGTGGATTCCAAAGAGTTAGGAGCTGGAAATACCTCTGTATAAATCTCCGAAATGAATTTTCCTCCATGGATGTAAAGGGTACAATATTTATCTATTTATGCCATTTGGATTATACAATTCATTGGGTATGTTAGGCATTTATTATTGAGCACTTATTAGATATTCTACACTGTGAACAGTGAGCAAAAACAGAAGAAAAAGGTGCCTTTGTAAAGGCTTCATGTACTGTAGTAAACATAATTTCAATCGTGTGAAAATTTTGGGGGAAGTGAAGTGAGAGGAAAATAGGATTGAATTTATAAGGTATACCAAGAAGTAGAACAAAGAGGAAACCCTTTATTATCTTATGATCAGATGAGGGACTAAAATAAATATTGATAAATAGATATATAACCTTATAAACTTGATTCTGAATGTCATTGACTGGTTAAGTAAGATTCTTTGGGTAATTTCTGTTTCTCAAAATAACATAGACCCAAGGAAATAACTTGAAAGATAGTTGTAATAATAAATTGCTAAGTATATTTTTATTGTGGGAAGAGGGATGAACTTCTCAGTGTTTCCTGAACCACCTTTTTTAGGTTAGGTTTAGCTATAAAATTGATCATTAGAGGCAATTACTTTAAGGGAAACACACTAGTCAACAGTAGTTATTTCCAGATTAAATTAGGCTTTAACTCATTAGAAAATATGGTGTGTTGCCTCTCCTCTTCTTCTCCCTGGGTTAATGCAGCTCGGTGTGAAGAATGTCCATTTCTGAGTCTGGTCACTGCTATGGCTGGCCCCATGGGAGTTTCATCATCCTATCTTGTCAACATAAATACATTTTGTGGTTTCAGATGGAAGGAGGATTCAAACATATAAATGAAATTCAGTTTTAGAAAATATAAAGATAATTATTTTTTTACACATATGATTTTATGGAGACAAGTTCATCTTCACCTTACCGCTATAATACTAAGGGAGATGGAAGAGTTTGCTAAAAATCAGCAGATAGCAGCAGCAATAATGCTAATAAAATAGCAGAAATGGATTTCCATGTTTTCCAAAAGAAGAAAGTTATTGAGAGATTTTTCAGGAAAGATGTGAATTAGAAGGACTCAGTTCTTTGGAGATCATCATTTCACACTTTTAAGAGTTAATTAAAGTTGCAATGCCTCAAAGTGACTACTAGGTGTTCAAAGTTGTAAGGGTAAGACACATTGAGTTTACGTGAAGTAACAGATGATATTTTAAGGACACACGGAGAAGGAAGACAAGAACCTCAACTTGCACATAGCCAGGCTTAGAGCACACCTCAACCAGATATGCTGTGCCCAGCCCCAGCGAGGCTGGGACTGATTTCACTTACTTACTATCTGGTTGCTGTCACACAGCTACAATGTGATGTCCTTTGTGTGATCCCTAGACATTATTATATAATCTCTGGACAATGTATCAAGAGGCCATGGGTGATGTGGTAGGAATCTGAACCCAAAACTAAAAATCTAGGTAAAGTGAATTTTTAAGGACCATATTTGCTATTTATGTATAAATATGCTAAAACATACAACTAACTCCATTTGAACAAATGATATCTTTTCCTTTGGAAATGTGAAGGCCAAATACACAGAGAGAGGTAGTCTTCTGTGGGGAATAAAGGCAGTTAGCAGAAATAATGAATTCTAGCCACAGCATTTATCTCTTTCATTCTGCTACAATATCTGTAAGACAGCTATACTCTTCAAATGCAGTATTCAAATGTTCACTCCATTTTCCACTATAGTGCTCCTCAGCTAACTTCCAACCTCTATGGTAGAGAAGATTCAGCAGCTTTCAAGTAACTCATAGGCCTCAAAGTTCAGAAGACTTGACGTGAGGACATTAGGTGCTCTCTAATCAAGGCACTGTACTTCGCCATTGTTGTTCTGTTGTTACCATATGACTCTGATAGTAGGCACTTCTGTTTAGACCACTGGGCCTCAGGATTCTGGACAGGAAATAGGGATTCGTTGCTTATATTTCAAATCAGCAAACTTAGCTGAGAATTAAGGTGGTTCTAGGTCAGCCCCAACTTCCACCTGCATCCCGGAAACTCAGCCAAGAACAGTGGAGGAATTCACAGGTACTCCCACCAGTACTGAAATATCCTTCATCTCCTTCCACTCTATCCCTTCTCCCATCTTAGAGGGTTTTTCGTACATGTGTGCTTGACTGAAAAGGGGATGGTTGCTATCTGCCTGTTGATGTCTTCTAAACCTTTTCATCTTACATCTGATGGTGATACTTTATGATTTAACACCCATTTGAGGGCAAAAGGGACCTCATGTCTTTCAGTCCAAATGAGGAGTAACAAAAATCTTCCCCAGGTCCTCTATCCATGTCTCTGCCTTTTTCCTTATTTTTCTTTTGGGTCTTATCTTCCCTACCATTCATTCCCTCTGCTGTCAAAGTATGACGCTGACTGTGGTCAGGCCATTTATTTATCCTAAAAGCTTATCAGTTTCTCACTGTCCACATTAGTTTAACCTAATTGTTAAAAAAATGCAAAGTCATAAGTGATCTGACCCCAATTTGCCTTCCCAATTCTAATTTCCACCACTCTATTTAATTTCTGTTCTCCTGGCAAATCAGAATTTCTTAATGTTTTTCATATGTTTTTTTGCTTCAATGTCCTATTAAGTGCCAGAAATGTTTTATGCTATCATTTTCACATGTTCAAATTCTAGTGAATTTTCAGGGTTCCTTAAATTTCTCCCCAAATTACCAACACACATGCACATGTGCACACACACACACACACACACTCTGTTGTCCAAACTACCATAACTCTTTCCTTATTCTCTTAAGCACTTATTGTTTATCTTATGTTGTACTAATTTAAGCTGGAGTAGTCCCACTAGAGTAAGTTTTAATTTTCTTCAGTTCAAACAAGTTTCTCATTGATTATGTATCCCCAGAAAAAAAATGTAGATATATAAAGTATAAGATAGGTCACACATTTGTGATCAAAATGATTAATTTTAGATTTGAATTCTTACCTAAATAGATTATTGTTTTATTGAACCACAAGGAGAAAATTTTGATTTTGAAGAAGCTTTATTTTTCCTAAGCCAGCTGTATCGTTATGTATGTGCACATGCAAAGGGACACACACAACATTGCAGAACATGTGCATGATTGATTTTGTTTTAAATAATATCAAACTAGGCAACTATGTTCTAATTTTTGGAAATTTTAGGCAATAATAGGAAGAAATAAAAGACTATTTTGTATTTTCAGTGGTTAATTTGCTTTGGCTTTTAGGAGAAAGGAGACAATGTCAATTTAATGTCTTCATTAATCAACTTCAGGTCAGCCTCACCATGTGCTGCAGTTGTTTAAATTTATTGCCCAGCAAGCTAGCAATTTCAAGAGTGTTTAGCATTGTCAGTCAGTCCGCCACTGTGATATGAAAGAAGCAATGAATGTCACTTTTAGGGCATCTGCTTTCCTGTATAGTTTCAGTTTATTATTAAACCCATTTGCTTCACTGATGAAATTGTAATGAACCATATTTTCACACACTTGATCAACTAAAATTAGCCCATAGAGTTTTTTTAAGAACCTAAATTTAGCAAGGTGAAAATGAAAGTTAACATTATTTTAGTCTTTAAATCTGTGATATGAACTTCATGAAGTTAAAGGACGATTTTTAGTTAAAAGAAAGAAGGTCCTGGAATAAAAAAGTAATAATGTCAACAAAAGAGGGAGTGGTTACATTGAGTCATGAGGGAAATAAAGAAAGGGGAAAACAGTAGAATTGGTTTGGGGTTAGTCAATAAAATAACTGAACAGATGATACAATCAAGACTTCTAGATAGTGAAAGAAGGAAAGAAGATCAGTGAATAATGTCAATAAAAAGACAACCAGTGGAGAAAAAAATAAAAACACAATATTTCAAGGGCTTTATAAAGACCCAGAAAAAATATCAGAGGTTTGGAACTGAGAATTTAGTTTATTACTTTTGTTTTTTAAAAGAAATATTAAAGTTATCGTTCACCTCAAAATTTAATGATATCACCAAGGAAGTGAGTACTATAACACATGCAATAATGGACCTAAGATTCTTTAAAAGATCTTTTCACCAGATATAAGCTCTAAAAAATTTCTGTCATACAAGAGTAAGAAAAACAGAAGCCAAAGTAACCCTAAAAACTAACCATCTGTTTAAAGAATTTTAAAACACATTTTGTTGTTGTTTTGTAAATTGTTTACTCCACAGTAGTCTATCATATTGAAATTCAAAATAGAGAAATAATTTATTAAGGACTATTCATGATGCCTAATAATAATTAGTTGCCTTTACTATTTACTTTGAAAGACCTACTGAATTTTTGTCTCTATTGTTTCTTTTCACGGAAAGATGAGTAGGAAGGTCATTTTACCATATTGAACAGATGGATAAAGTAATTGAGTGATACTGAATGCTGTACCTACTGGCTGATCTAGCAAAATGGATTTAGTATTTCTATAGGGCTAAGGGAAATTATGTTATTTCATTGCTTTTGTTTCTGGAAACTAGAGCTTAAATATTTAAAATAAGTCAAAGTAGGCATTGAAAAAAGTATTGAAAAGTCATGAGCCATGTTCCCTGTTCTGCAAGGCTTTCAATTAAGAGTTCTTTTATTTCTTGAGATCTAATACACCCAGTTTCATTTTGTATCATCAAATCACATTTCAATGATTTGAGTATGATTATGGCATATTTGATTTAGAAATGTAAACTAGATGAACTGACAAGAAAGTATGCTACTGAAAATAAATTATTACAAAGAATCCATGTAACTGCTCTGGGTTGCAATTTCCCAGGACAATTATTTCTTTTTGGCAGAAAATTTAAACAAAAATAAACAGGAAATTTTTTGACCACTCATGTCTTTTATTTAGTCAAAAGTCTCCTGTGAAAGTAAGGCTTGTCTTGCAAAGTTATTCCTGAAGGAAATTGACTCAGAGGGCAGCATGACTTATGGTACTGTTACTGTGTACAAACAGTTCTGTCTTATGAGTAATGCTGGGTGAGGTCATTATTTTTAAGCACTTATGGTTTTTGTTGAATCCAATGAGTTTGACAAAAAATACTTTAGGAAGAAGTCAAACTAACATGCTACATTCAAAGGGCTTTACACTTCTTACATGTTTACTAATATTGATGATTTTCACACTTTGAATTTTGAAGAAACCTAAGAAATCTCTCAGGTAACAGGCATCGTGGCAGCATTCTGTAACATAGATGAGGATTCGGGAATTGTGTGATTTTGGTTTAGTCATTTCCTCCAGAGGTCAGTTTCTTGTATTATAAAATGAGGAAGGTGGGGTAGTTGATATGTGAGGTCTCTTACAGGCCTACACATCTGAAGTTCAAGTTGTTTTATCTATGAATACAAGTTTTAAGGCAATTTTAATAAACTTTCAATTTTAGAATAAATGCAGGTTTACAGAAAAATTGTGAAGATAGTATATACTGTGACTCCTGCTGTTCACGTCTTACATTTGGTATATTTGTCATAACTAATGAAACAATTAATACATTATTATTAACTGAAGTCCATACTTTAATTAGATTTCCTTTATTTTTACCTAATGATCTTTTTATATTCCAGAATTCCATCCAGGATATCATATTATATTTAGTTGTCATATCTCCTTGGGCTCTCTTGGTTGTCACAATTTTTCAGACTTCCTTGTTTTTGTTTTTTTTTAATTTTTAAACTTTTAATTTTTAAAATAATTTATGGATACATAGTAGGTATGTACATTTTGCAGCACTGTTTACAATAGCTAAGATTTGGAAGCAACCTAAGTGTCCGTCAGTAGATGAATGAATAAATAAAACATGGTATATTTACACAATGGAGTATTCAGTCATTAAAAACAAAATGAGATCCAGTCATTTGCAACAACATTTAGAGAACTGGAGATCATTATGTTAAGTGAAACAACCCAGGCACAGAAAGGCTTCCTTATTTTTTTTTTTTATACTTTAAGTTCTAGGGTACATGTGCATAACGTGCAGGTTTGTTACATATGTATACTTGTGCCATGTTGGTGTGCTGCACCCATCAACTCGTCAGCACCCATCAATTCGTCATTTATATCAGGTATAACTCCCAATGCAATCCCTCCCCACTCCCCCCTCCCCATGATAGGCCCCGGTGTGTGATGTTCCCCTTCCCGAGTCCAAGTGATCTCATTGTTCAGTTCCCACCTATGAGTGAGAACATGCGGTGTTTGGTTTTCTCTTCTTGTGATAGTTTGCTAAGAATGATGGTTTCCAGCTGCATCCATGTCCCTACAAAGGATACCATGCTCATGGATAGGAAGAATCAATATCGTGAAAATGGCGATACTGCCCAAGGTTATTTATAGATTCAATGCCATCCCCATCAAGCTACCAATGAGTTTCTTCACAGAATTGGAAAAAACTGCTTTAAAGTTCATATGGAACCAAAAAGTCCACATTGCCAAGACAATCCTAAGTCAAAAGGACAAAGTTGGAGGCGTCACGCTACCTGACTTCAAACTATACTACAAGGCTACAGTAACCAAAACAGCATGGTACTGGTACCAAAACAGAGATATAGACCAATGGAACAGAACAGAGTCCTCAGAAATAATACCACACATCTACAGCCATCTGATCTTTGACAAACCTGACAAAAACAAGAAATGGGGAAAGGATT
>NC_045436.1:94173827-94222362 GCF_002776525.5 Piliocolobus tephrosceles
AATATGACATGTCTAAGTATATATGTCTGTGGTTTTGTGTTTTTTTTAATATTTATGCTTATTGGAGCTTCCAAAATCTGTAATTTTTCATTTGCTGTCAATTTTGGAAGGTTCTCAACTACTGTTTCTTCAAATATTTCTTCTGCTCCATTTTTTCTTTTTCTCCTTCTGATATTCCAATTATACGTATATTTTAACTTTTGATATTATCTCACAGTTGTTGGATTGTCTGTTCTTTTAAAATTCTTTTGCAGTTTATTTTAGTTTGGAAAGTTTCAACTGATTTATCTTCAAGCTCACTCTTTATTACCCTGGCTGTGTTGAGTACACCAAAGAGCCCATCAAAGAAAGTATTCATTTATTTTACTATTTTTTTTACTTCTAGCATTTCCTTTTGATTATTTCTTAGGATTTCCATATCTCAACTTATTTCACCTATCTGCTCTTGAAAATTATCCACTGTTTCATTAGAGCCCTTGCCATAATATTTACTATTATTTGAAATGCCCAGTCCGATAATTTCAATACCTATCTCAGCCATGAGTCTAATTATGATGATTCTTTGTTTCATCAGATGGCATTTTGTATTGCCTTTTGACATTCCTTATAATTTTTTGGTGAAATCCAAACATGTATCAGGTAACACAAATTAAAGTAAATAGGGCCTTCGTGTGAGGATTTACGGTAATCTGGCTAGGAATTGGACTGTGTTTGGCACATGCTATAGTTATAGTTGCCAGATGCTTCATGTTCTTCTAGTGCCCTTGTATTTGTCTCCTTTTATCTTGAGTTTCTCTGGTTGCTTCTAGTCAGAGGGAGTTGGTGTTGCAGCCCTGTTAGATGTAATCTACTGTTATACTGGAATTGTATTTGTGTGGTGGTAAGGTGTGGGAGAGTAGGAGCATTATATAATCTTGCAATTATATCTTTTAGTGGGTTTGTATCCCTGGGGTGTGACTTTCACAAGTGTTTCTCTGGTGGTATAGATTAATTTTCCTTAGACTCCCACTCCTTTCCCAAACTGCAGTGCTCCCAATTCATGTCCCTGAAGCCCTTGTCCTTGTTAACTATGTATTTTCCCTCTTTGGTGAAATAGAAGGGTTAGCGTGGGCTGGAGCAAGAGAAATTTCCTTCTCCAAGCTGGGGTAAGTTTCCGGCACAGCCTTTTCTTCTGAAGCGTGTGCCTTTGTTAAGGAGAATGCTCTGAGTGTATTTCACAATGATTCATTTTTCTCTCCACTTTACAGAGCCATAGGGGACTTTTCTCATGTCTTCACCATCAGAATCTGGTAGAGCTCCTAGAGGTAAAGCCTATTAAAGTGTGGGCCACTTCTAAGACTGTGTTTCTCAGTCTTAAGATAGTCTACTCTCACACAATTAATCAAAAATTACCATTTAAGTGTTTCTTTGTTTTTAGCACTTTAACAGTTTCTGCTCCAGATAAGCAGATATTGGTCTCTGGTGCATCTGTTTTCCCAAATTTCAGGATGATAGTTTGCCTTGCAACTTCAGCTCTCTGAAGGGTCTGAGAAAAGACATTGATTTTAAGTTTGTCCAACTTTCTCTTATTGTAATGACAATAGTGACAGCCTCTATGCTGTCAAAACTAAAACCAGAAGTCTAGCTTTCCATAAACGTTAGACATGGAAGGAAAAGATTCTGTTAGTAATTTGTAAAGAAAAACATTGTTTTAAAGTCAATAAAAAGGTACTGCTTAGTATTAAACTTAGAGACATAATGTTAAAATGACTACAGAGTAGTCTCTTATTTTAATAAACAATGAAAACATATTGTTGAAAGAGAGAGAGAAACAGAGAAACAGAGACGGGGACAAAGAAACAGAGGGGGAGAAAGAGAGAGAGAGAGAATTTAACACAGCAGTATTCTCATCTAAACAAGAACTATTTGTCTCTGGCACTCTTTTCCTGTTACCTTTGAAATCACTGTATAATTATGTCACTTTTTGGACTTCTGAGAATAAAAATTTAATAAGCTTGAATAAACTTGGCCATTTTGAATAAGAGCATATTCTAAAGTCCTAATTTGGAAGGCACTATATCAAATACTATGTGAGCTTTCATTGTTAATTAGCTTTTACTACACCAAGCTTATCTACTCCATACAATAAGAGCCCCAGATATTAAAAATTTCAACTAAATACTTCAGGGAATTCTGATGATGTAAATGAAGTCATAAGATAATTATATGAGTAAACATTTTCTTGTTATTAGTATAACAAATCATTCCAAGTACCCTGAATTAAATGAATACATGTTCTAACATTTCGGCAACCTGCATGTTGTCATTGCTATAGCACTATGTATGCTTTTCATGTTACATACTCTTGAGACACTTTCCAGAGTATATATGGTCATGTTATAGCATGGCAAGTATTACAATGTGTATGTCTATGTGCCTATGTAATAATTTTTATCATGCTCTACTGGTCTTCAATGGAGTCTGGATGATTTCAGGTTTGTGAAAGGAGTATTTAAATTTTTCTCTGGATACTATGCTAATATATCTAAGATACTTATTTTAGAAATTTTTCCAACTTTATCTTACTCTTTTTCTGAAATAAGAATCAGGAGGTACATGTGCGGGTTTGTTACAAAGGTATATTGCTTGAAGTTGAGGTTTGGAATAAACATGAATCACCCAGATAGTGAGCACAGTGCCCACTAGGCAGTTTTTCCATCCTTTCCTCCCTCCTTGCCTCCTCTCTCTTGTATTCCCCAATGTCTATTGTTACCATCTTTATGTCCATGGGTACCCAATGATTAGCTCCCACTTATAAGTGAGGATGTGTGGTATTTGATTTCCGCATTTGTTCACTTAAGATAATGGCTTCTAGCTGCATCCATGTTGCTGAACGAACATGATTTCATTGTTTTTATGGCTGCATGGTATTTCATGGTGTATATGTACCACATGTTCTTTATCTAGTCCACCATTGATGGACACCTGAGTTGATTCCATGTCTTTGCTATTGTAAATAGCACTGTGATGAACATATAGATGCATGTATCTTTTTTTTTAGAACAGTTTATTTTTCTTTCGGTATATTCAGCAATAGGATTGCTGGGTCAAATTATAGTTCAACTCTTAGTTCATTGAGAAATCTCCAAACTGCTCTCTACAGTGGCTGAACTGATTTACATTTCTACGAACAGTGTCTAAATGCTCCCTTTTCGCCACAGCCTTTCCAACATCTGTTATTTTTTTATTTTTTAACAAAAGTCATTCTGACTGGTGTGAGATGGTATTTCATTGTGGTTTTGATTTGCATTTCTCTGATGAATAGTGATGATGAGTATTTCTTCCTATGTTTCTTGGCCACTTGCATAATTTCTTTTGAGATGTAGACACATGTCCTGTTCTTCATGCCCTTGTCCAGTTTTTAATGGGGTTATTTTATTCTGGCTTATTGATTTGCTTAAATGTGTTATATATTCTGGATATTAGAACTTTGTCAGATGCATAGTTTGCTAATATTTTCTCCAATTCTATAGATTGTCTGTTTGCTCTGTTGATAGCTTGTGCTCTGCACAGAAGCTCTTTAGTTTAATTAGATCCCACTTGTCAATGTTTTTGTTGCAAGTGCTTTTAAGGACTTAGCCATAAATACTTTGTCAAGGCTGATATTGAGAATGATATTTCCTAGCTTTGCACCTGGAATTTTTATACTTTGTAGTATTATATTTAAAGACTAATTCATATTAAGTTAATATTTGTATATGGTGATAGATCATGGTCCAGTTTCATTCTTCTGCATATGGATAGGCAGTTATTCCAGCACCATTTATTAAGTAGGAAGTCTTTTCCCCATTGTTCATTTTTATTGGACTTGTCTAAGATCAGATGGTTGTAGGTGTGTGGCTTTATTTCTGGATTCTTTATTCTGTTTCATTAGTCTATGTGTCTGTTTTTGTACCAGTACCATGCTGTTTTGGTTACTATAGTCTTATAGTATAGTTTGAAGTTGGGTGATGTGATGCTACTGGCTTTGTTCTTTTTCCGAAGGATTGCTTTGGTGATTTGGGCTCTTTTTGGTTCCCTATAAATTTAAGAATAGTTTTTCCTAGTTCTGTGAAAAATGATGTTGGTAATTCGATAGGAATATCACTGAATCTATAAATGGTTTTGGACAATATTGCCATTTTAACTATCTTGATTCTTCCAATCTGTGAGCATAAAATGTTTTTCCACTTATTTTTGTCATCCCTCATTTCTTTCAGCAGTGCTTTGTAGTTCTCTTTGTAGATCTCTTTCACCTCCTTCATTAGCTTTCTAGATATTTTATTCTTTTTGTGGCTATTGCAAATGATACTGCATTCCTAACTTGGCTCTCAGCTTGAACGTTTTGGTGTACACAAATGCTACTGATTTTCATATATTGATTTTTAGATGCTTATTTTATGGTAGAATGATGTCAAATTCCCTCTATTTTATACACATTTTTTTTCAGCCAGTCTGCATTTCTTACTTTACCAAACCAGAATTTAAAGAAAACTTTTATTCTTGCATTAAGAACAATTAAATACTGTTGATGAATAACATAATTTGTAGGCAGAATAGAAGCTGGCTTTAGAAGTATTTTCCCTTAAGATAGAGGTTATTATATAATCCACATCAATGGGTTCTCAACAGTGTGGTCTCCTAACCAGCCACATCAGCAACACCGGGGAACCTATTAGAAATTCAAATTCTCAGTCCTCACTCTAAACCGATTGAATCAGAAACTCTGGGAACGGGACCCAGCAGTATATATTTAAACCTTTCAGGTAATTCTGATTATTTTTAAATCTGAGAACTCAAATTATAGAGATCCAAAAGGAAACAATTCCTATGAATTCAAAAGAACAAAGGTGTATTAGTGTTAAGTTGATTGATTCTTTATCTTCTGAATCCTGTTTCTTTCTTTTCCTTTTACAAGTTTCTGTTATTTCAATAATATGGTTCTTTTTCCATTAGAAGTGGCCACTGCTCAAAGTTGAGTGCAACTGATTTAAGCACTCAGCAAATTCTTACTTCAAAAGTTATATTTGAGAGCAGATTAGTAATTAGTATTCAATTACTTTAAAAAGTCTCAACTCAACCCTGATTAAATCATTCCAAGTAGTATTTTACGATCAATAGAGGGAAAAGAAAGTATTTATATATATCTTCAGAGTTTAAAGTCCATTAAAATGTGAACGTTACAGTATGATGTTAAATATGATATCAAATGTGTACTTACTTCAGCTTTTATTGTCCTGATTACTATTAAAAAGAGAAAATAACTAGTATTGCTTCTAGTATTTCTCCTGTGCTAATTTGTAACATAAAAAGAACGTAATAAAAAAAATTTGTTTAAGAAACAACATAAAAAGAACCCTAAAGGGGATAAGGGAACATAGAAAGGAAAGTATTGTGAAAGAGGGATGAAATTGTATCAGATGACATTGGAGAGACTTTTTCAGGTAGAGCAATAAGAAGGAAATAAGGCCATATTTGTGAAAAGTCACTTGTCACTTGTCAAATAAAGGGCATGGACTAAAAAGATCTGACCTATTCCTATTTCTACTATTCATTAAATGGTAGATACACATGTTCAAATCTCTTGCTCTCTCTGTGCTTTCATTTGTCTCCCTGAGGAAGAGGCGTCTCAATAGCTGTCTGCACCTACTGCGTGGAAAAGTATAAAGGAAAATAATGAGGCTTAAATATAGATTTCTTTGGGGATGTAATTGGGAGGAATTGAATGGGAGATGGAAATGGGGATGGTATTGAAGGGCTTGTCTAACTTCTTTTCGCTATGTTTTACTGGACTATATCTTATGCAAAATGACATGTGAGAAAATAAAAGATCTTTGGGCTTCAAGAGACACTAGACATTATCTAGACCAGTTTTACCATTTTAAAAATTCAGTGCAATTTAAGTCTCCAGAAGTTAGCCTAAAGTCAAACAATAATTAGCAACAAACACTAGGCTCAGCCCATGTCCTTGAATATTATTCTGTGTTTAGACATTTTCTAGAGGGCAGGAAGAAAAAGTGTCATTTATTTAACTATAAACACATTTTTCTATTTGAGGTTATGAATAACATCATGGTAACAAAAGATGAAAAGCAACAACAATATCTCTAAAAATACATTTTGTTTTACCTAGAATTCACTAAAAAAATCATTTCAAAAATGTTAAACTCAACCACACTGCTCTGCTTAAGCAATGCAGAAAGCCAGCAAAGTAGAAGGTTGTCCCAAAAGAATTTGTATCATAAAGTTTTGACAAAACAATTCAGTTCAGCTCAACTCAATTGAAAAAAAGATTTCTTAAGTGATTACTATTTTCTTCCAAGAAAAATCCTATATTGTTGGTAAATAAAAGTGCATAAACTATGTCCTTTAATCCATAAGGAGCTCAGTCTCATAAGGAAAACATACATTTATACAACTAACTATAATGCAAGTCAAACTACAATGGTGCTAGAATTAAAATGCAAAATTATACATATAAATATATAGACACACATTTTTAATTCCTATTTAAAATTTAATATATTGCCTAGTCCAAAAGTACATTAATAAGAAGTAGTAAGGAAAATTCTAAATCTTAATTCAGCAACAATGCAATTTATATATTATTAATGGCAGAGTATGATCAAATAATAAAATTCTGGGTCATTCCCTCTTGATGTTTTGATAAATGCTTCTCAGAACTGAGCAAAGTCTACATGATAAGTTCCAGACATATTCTACCAGTTCATTGTACATACTGATCAAATATTTCAGGTAAAGTAGAAAATCTGGATGAAGACTGGGTGTACATATGGAATGGATAAATTTTGCATAGGTTTGGGAGACAGAGAGAGAATCATAAAGTAAATTTCTGGCAGTCTGTCCACTTTCTACAGAAAATGTTAAGTTTTGGCTAGTTCAGTAAGTCAACCATGACCTCATAGATAAAAGCATAGATGAGAACAACAGCTGTACCTGGATATGGTGCAAGTCCCCTATTTAATTTTTGTTGTATGGTCATGACTGAAGTATAGTCACACATTCTCACAGCATGACTGCTGATGGAAAAGTCTTTGAAATTCTCTTGTGTAAGATAATTTTAAATGTCTGCTTCTTTCTTTACCACATGTTGGTGTTGTGTCTAGCTACCACAACAAAACGTATACGTCTGTAAGAAACTGAATTCCTTCCATATATGGTGATAACAGAAAAGGCATTCCATTTTCATTGCTTTGTACATGGAAAATGCCGTTTTTAGAATTTTTTCAAAGTATGCCAAGAAGTTGTTTTATTTGGCCTGAGAAAATGCAATGGCATGCATCTGCCAACTCCTGCTACTGTTGCGAGGTCATTGCTAAGCGATTTATAAAGTAATTGTGTCAGAAGCTTTGCCATACTGGTAATCAATAGGCTTTTTTTGAGAAGTAAATGTAATGTAGCTACTTCTTTACTTGATCCCAAATAAATTTTACCTAGAAACATAAGTCAATATGTTCTTTTAGCTAGGTATATATACTCTGTTCTAAGTATCACATGAATGTAGGATCCAAACATACCTTGAAAAATCATTTAGTATATCACCTAACCTTCATCCAATATATTATTTAAAATTTATAACAACCAATATAACCACAGTGTCATATGATAGTCTTATAGTTGCTGCTGGATTAGAGATAGTTCAGTGCCCTAGGTAGAAGCCAGGTGACCAAGGAAGTAGTGAGGCTCTAGGGGGATTAAGGAACTACTTTTTGTCAACTTGAATCCTTGACATAGTTAGATATAGTGCTATATTGTATCCACTGGTGAATATTGGCTGAATATAAGCTCTGGCAATATTCAGACTAAGCATGAAATACCTTCCTTTTCCCTATGACCCCAATATATATCTCTAGTTGATCCTGGGACCATGTCCTCTGAGTTCATACGAGGTGTCAGATTCGATCCTAAATCTTCAGGGCCTATCAATCAAAGCAAGTTGTCCACTTTGAGCAAAAAACCTTTTCTTCTGTAACCTGAGATAATTGTAAAGAAATGAGAATTCAAAACTTTTTAATGCTAACTTTCATAAGTCTCCATGGTCAATTCTGTCAATAGTATATTTCTCATATTTTCCATGTAACACTCAGATTTCCTTTCTCAAGTCATGGGCTCATGTTGATTTTCAAATACATCTTTCTCTGAAATATATTTTCTTGGAATTACACAACTTAGCACTTGGATGCACAATAACATGCATTATGTTCTAGTTGCTTCAAGTAAGGAAGCCTTATTCCCTTTTGTAAGGTAAACCATTGTTTAAAGGTTATATTTTATATTTATTGTGGATTCACCATTGCAGTGTGCAAGAAATATAGTCAATATTACTTTTGCTTCTTTTGCTTATGCTTAGCATATTTATCCATTTATTGATCTATTATTTATTTATCAGTCTATTTCTTATATTTGCTGTTACTTATATTTCTTTTGATGCTTTAGGAAATTATCACAAACTTAGTAATTTAAAACAATACAAATGTATTATTTACAGTTATGTAGGTCTGAAGTATAATATGCATCTTACTTGGCTTAAACCAAGGTGTGGGCAGGGCTGATTTATTTCTGTGCACTGTAGGGGATAATTCGTTTCCTGCCATTTCTAGCTTCTAGAGCTACTTCCCTTTCTTGTCTCCTGGCCCCCTTCCTCCAGCTTCAAAGTCAGCAACAGTGAATTAAACCCTTGTGATGCTGTATCTCTCTGACTTAGAACTCATATAGAGTTTATATCCTATACATCTAATAATTATTGTTCATATGGTAAATATGTATTGGATGAACATATAGGCCTTCAAAATACTGCACATGCTTGACATCCATGTTTCTCATGAGTTTAAGTTATTATGGAGATCTTTAGGGGGCCATTATTTTGCTGATCATAAAGACTAATTTATTTAACCAAAGTCATCTTCTTCTATTCTCAGGAAGAGTGAATAGCTGGTCAATAAATTAGATGTAATAAAAACTATCAAATTTACTGAAGGTAAAAGGCATCATGTCTCGCTACTCAGTAATAGTCTCTATTTTCTTTATTAAAATATACTCTAGGAAAATTATAAATCAAAGTTAATAATCTAGCTGAATGTTGATATCCCTAGATGTCAAAAATATCTGTTTATTTTCCATACTTGTACTGTCCCTTAAATGACCAACTCTATCGTAAAATCCTGTAGTGACATTTGGATGGCGGGTATTTATCATGCCTTGCCAGTGCTGGGAAATTTCCCAAAGTTATCTTAAGGTTCTTCATCCTTCTGCTCACCTATAATGTACTATATTATTGGCTGTCACAGTGTAGAAAGGCCCTATAAAGAAGATACAGAAAATTAATATACAAATAGCCCAGTTTGACAAGGTTGGATATTTGAGAATTATATTCTGGTTCAATTTTATCATTCCAGTATATTAATTTCAATTCCTGCTCCACTGATTACTATTATTGTCACTGTGAGCAATTACTTGACTTTTTAAAATTTAGTTTTGTAATATACAACATGATTAAATGAGATAACATAATAACATTCAGTAAATGTTTGCTCTTTTTCTCTCTTCTTTATATTTAAACTAGTTTTGGTAGAAATGGCAAATTTTGTCAAGCCTTATTATTTTTAATTAGCACAAGATTAGTATTAATTTACTACCTTACATATAAACACCCTTTGAGTTTATAAATCCAGCCTTTTCTTCCTGTCTTCTTATAACCAGTTGTATCAATGAATGGATAGCACATTGTTCATGAGGACAAATTATTTAGAAATTTTAAAAAATATTATATTTTCTTCAAAATTTTCTATATTTTATTAAACAGAGACCATGTCTGATTTATCATTTTATCTCCTATGCAGCTAATAATTATTGTGAATGTAGAAGGTGTCTGTTGGATAAACACATAGGGATTCAAAGTACTCCACATACTTGATTTCCATATTTCTCATGAGTTCAAGTTATAATAATTTTATTTATAGATAATAAATCTGTCTCATGTATACCTTCCTCAGAAGTCGCTTAAATGACTTAATCTAAAAAACTTTTTTCCCACAGCCCAATCAATTCAGATTCAATAATTATTTAAGTTATGTCTATTTTTTTTACTTATAAAAAAGGACTTTTTTAGAGATTGTGATTAAAGTGCTTCAAAATTGCTTGAGGAAGATGAAAGTAATTTTAGTAAAAGTGGTTTTGTGGGTCATTTCTGAAGAATCAGTTTCTGAACAATGAAGAGAAGATGAAAATACAAGTCAGGCAGAAAGACATATAAAATTTAGGCAAGATATGAAAGTTGTTCTGAGAAAATCTTTCAGCTATTAATTTCACTGAGCTTCAATTCACAGAAGTCAATAATAGCTTCATGCTTTACAGAGTAGCTGAGTGAATTTCATTTGCAAAAGTGGATGAAAACAAAGACACGAAAGACTTCCAATCCAAGGCATATAGAAGGAATATTATTTGATATGCAACATTAATTCATTCCACATTTTTAACCTTGAATGTTTATTTATTCCTCCTGACCAACTGCAGCTTAGTACCTTTTCACCAACATCTCCACATTCCCACATACCCGAAACTTTTGGTAACCACTATTCTACTCGCTGCTTCTAAGAGCTCAATTGTTTTGAATTCCAAATATAAGTGACAACATTCAATCTTTGTCTTTCTGTGCCCGACTTATTTCATTAAGCATAATGTCCTCCAGGTTCATCCATATTGTTCTTAATACAGAATGTTCTTTCTTTTTTTAAGACTGCATTGTACTCCATTATGCATATATGTATACATTGATAATCCATACTCTGAAAATGTGAAATCTGAAATGTTGCGAAATACAAAACTTTTGGCCAGTGACATAATGTCACAAGTGGAAAATTCCACAAATGACTTTATGTGACAAATCACAGTCAAATTGCGGGCACACAAAACACAGTTTATTCAGCATCCCCAAGTGAAAAGATTCTCCCTGCCCCCTTCAGGTATGAAGTATCTTTTCCACATGTGCGCAGATTCACCCATACAAGCACACCCACAAAGGGTACTAAAATGGCACGTGTGCAGCCTCAACATACCAACAACGGGTTCACTACCATGATACCTGACATAGGGCCAAGATCTACATGTGTTACTCATTGTGATTTTTTTTGTTATTGTTTATTCTCTGATCTTTGGTGTAAAGATATTGTTAAAAATGTTTAAAAGGCCTGCAGAAACTCCCATGGGTAACAGTGGTAAGAAAAAGATAAAACACAAAAAGTCAAGCTGCTGTTGAAACTTAATAGTTGTTTTAAGTGTGAAATATCTTACAGAAGACTATGGTCCTCATATATACCTGAAGAAATATAAGGATAAACTGTTAAAGTTATATGATGAAAAAGATGAACAGAAGTTAATAAAAAATAGAAAGGCACTGTGTAAAGCTAAAAAGGAAGATCTTATTTTCAGATTAAGATCTGGACCATGTATTGAAGAATTAGATCTATCACCATTGTAGTGAACACATCCCATTTAATAGTATGCCGATCATGAAACAAACAAGCAGAGATCTATCATGATAAATGGAAAGTTAAAGGGAGCCGTGAATACTCAAGAGTCTAGCTGCAGAACTAAAAAAAAAAAAAAAAAAAAAAAAAAAAAAAAAAGCATTACTTGTTTAGAGATTTGTGGTGATAAAGCAGCTGCCGACCAAAAAGCAGTGGGAATATTCATTGACAAGTTTGTCAAGGTATTGCTGGTGAAAATCTGATGCCAAGACAAGTCTATAGTGCTAATGAAACATCATTGTTTTCGTGTTATTGCTCCAAAAGACACTGACTACTGCCGATGAGACAGCCCCTACAAGAATTAAGGATGCCAAAGACAGAATAACTATGCTAGGCTGTGCCAATGCAGCAGGCATGCATAAGTAAACTTGTGATAGGCACAAGCTTGCATGCTTGTTGTTTCCAAGGAACAAATGTCTGACCAGTCAATTATGATGCTAACAAAAAGGCTTGAATCACCAGGGACATCTTTCATTATTGTTTTCAGAGACATTTTGTATCAGCAGTTCATGCTTACTGCAGGAAAACAGGACGAATGATGACTACAAGATTTTGTTATTCTTTGACAACTGTTCTGCTCATCCTCCAGCTGAACTACTCATAAAAAGTAATGTTTATGACATGTACTTTCCCCAAATTTGACTTCAATTATTCAGCCATAAAAGAGGGTACCCTCAGATCAACAGATGGGAAATATGAAAGGATTCCATACATATTGTTGCCAACACTTTGAACACAATGACACAGTTGTGCATGCCTGGATAACCTCTGGCCTGTGATTGTGTTCAGCGATGATGATGAACAAAGTGGTGACTTTGAAAGATTCCATATGTTAAGTGAGAAATAAATGATGTCTGACCTTCTTATCTATCCAAAAAAATATACATTCAGAGTCTTTAAGTAAGCTGGAAGAAGTGATATTGAAGTTTGTAACATTGAAATTAAGCTCGGGGGGCGTTCCAAGATAGCCAAATAGGAACAGCTCTGGTCTGCAGCACCCAGCGTGATTGATGCAGAAGACGGGTGATTTCTGCATTTCCAACTTAGGTACCTGGTTCATCTTGTTGGGACTGATTGGACAGTGGGTGGGTGCAGCCCAAGGAGGGTGAGCTGAAGCAGACTGGGGCATTGCCCCACCTGGAAAGCCCAAGGGGTTGTGGGATTTCCCTTTCCTAGCCAAGGGAAGCTGTGACAGACTACCTGGAAAAATGGGACACTCCCCATCTAAATACTGTGCTTTTCCCAAGGTCTTAACATCCAGCAGACAAGGTAGTTCTCTCCTGTGCCTGGTTCTGCAGGTCCCATGCCTATGAAGCCTTGCTCACTGCTAGTGCAGCAGTTTTAGATCAATCTGTGAGGCTGCAGACTGGCAGGGGGAGGGGTGTCCACCATTGCTGAGGCCTGAGTAGATAAACAATGCAGCCAGGAAGCTCAAACTGGGCAGAGCCCACTGCAGCTCCACAAGGCCTACTGCCTCTAGACTCCATCTCTGTGGCCAGGACCTAGCTGAACAAAAGGCAGCAGACAACTTCTGCAGACTTAAACGTCCCTGTCTGACAGCTCTGAAGAGAGCGGTGGTTCTCCCAGCATGGCGTTTGAGATCTGAAAATGGACAGACTGCCTCCTCAAGTGGGTCCCTAACTCCCATGTACCCTAACTGGGAGACACCTCCCAGTAGGGGCCAACACCTCATATAGGTGGCTGTCCCTCTGGGACAAAGCTTCCAGAGGAAGGATCAGGCAGCAATATTTGCTGTCCTGCAGCCTCCACTGGTGAGACAAACAGGGTTTGGAGTGGAACTCCAGCAAACTCTAACAGACTGGCAGCTGAGGGACCTGTTAGAAGGAAAACTAACAAGCAGAAAAGAATAGCATCAACATCAACAAAAAGGTAATTTACATCAAAAGCCCATCTGTAGGTCAACAACCTCAAAGACTAAAGGTAGATAAAAACCACAGAGATGGGGAGAAACCATAGGAGAAAAACTGAAAATTCTAAAAATCAGAATGCCTCTTCTCCTCCAAAGAATAGCAGCTCCTCACCAGCAATGGAACAAAGCTGATTGGAGCATGACTTTGATGAGTTGACAGAAGTAGGCTTCAGATCGTCGGTAATAAACTACTCCAAGCTAAAGGAGTATATTTGAACCCATTGCAAGGAAGCTAAAAACCTTGAAAAAAAATTAGACAAATGGCTAACTAGAATAAACAGTGTAGAGAAGACCTTAAATGAACTGATGGAGCTGAAAACCTTGACACAAGAACTTCATGATGCATGCACAAGCTTCAATAGCCAATTCGATCAAGTGGAAGAAAGGGTATCAGTGATTGAAGATCAAATTAATGAAATAAAGTGAGAAGACAAAGTTAGAGAAAAAAGACTAGAAGTAAATGAACAAAGCCTCCAAGAAATATGGGACTATGTGAAAAGACCAAATCTACATTTGATTGGTGTACTTGAAAGTGATGGGGAGAATAGAACCAAGTTGGAAAACCCTCTTCAGGGTATTATTGAGGAGAACTTCCCCAACTTAGCAAGGCAGGCCAACATTCAAATTGAGGAAATACAGAGAACACCACCAAGATACTCCTTGAGAAGAGCAACCCCAAGACACAGAATTGTCAGATTTACCAAGGTTGAAATGAAAGAAAAAGTGTTAAGGGCAGCCAGAGAGAAAGGTCTAGTTACCCACAAAGGAAAGCCCATTAGACTGACAGCAGATTTCCCAACAGAAACCCTACAAGCCAGAAGAGAGTGGGGGCCAATATTCAACATCGTTGAAGAAAAGAATTTTCAACCCAGAATTTCATATCCAGCCAAACTAAGCTTCATAATTGAAGGAGAAATAAACTCCTTTACAGACAAGCAAATGATGAAAGATTTTGTCACCACCAGCCCTGCCTTGCACTAAACACGGAAAGAAACAACTAGTCCCAGTTACTGCAAAAATAGGTCAAATTGTAAAGACCATTGATGCTATGAAGAAACTGCATCAATTAATGAGCAAAATAACTAACGTACATCATAATGACAGGATCAAATTCACACATAACAATGTTAATCTTAAATGTAAATGGGTCAAATGCCCCAATTAAATGACACAGACTGGCAAAGTGGATAAAGAGTCAAGACCCATCAGTGTGCTGTATTCAAGACCCATCTCACGTGCAGAGACACACATAGGTTCAAAATAAAGGGATGGAGGAAGATCTACCAAGGAAATGGAAAAAAAAAAAAAAAAAAAAAAGCAGGGGTTGCAATCCTAGTCTCTGATAAAACAGACTTTAAACCAACAAAGATCAAAAGAGACAAAGAAGGACATTATAGAATGGTAAAGGGATCAATTCAACAAGAAGAGCTAACTATCCTAAATATATATGCACCCAATAGAGGAGCATCTGGTTTCATAAAGCAAGTCCTTAGAGACCTACAAAGAGACTTAGACTCCCACACAATAATAATGGGAGACTTTAACACCCCACTGTCAATGTTAGACAGATCAACAAGACAGAAAGTTAACAAGGATATCCAGGACCTGAACTCAGCTCTGTAACAAGCAGACCTAATAGACATCTACAGAACTCTCCACCCCAAATCAACAGAATATACCATTTTCTCAGCACCACATCACACTTACTCTAAAATTGACCACATAATTGGAAGTAAAGCACTCCTCAGCAAATGTAAAAGAAACAGAAATCACAACAAACTGTCTCTCAGACCACAGTGCAATCAAATTAGAACTCAGGATTAAGAAACTCACTCAAAACCACACAACTACATGGAAACTGAACAACTTGCTCCTGGGTGACTACTGAGTACATAATGAAATGAAGGCAGAAATAAAGATGTTCTTTGAAACCAATGAGAACAAAGACACAAAGTACCAGAATCTCTGGGACACATTTAAAACAATGTGTAGAGGGAAATTTATAGCACTAAATGCCCACAAGAGAAAGAAGTAAAAATCTAAAATCAACACTCTAGTATCACAATTAAAAGAACTAGAGAAGCAAGAGCAAACACATTCGAAAGCTAGCAGAAGGAAAGAAACAAATAAGATCAGAGTAGAACTGAAAGCGATAGAGACACAAAAAACCCTTCAAAAAAATCAGTGAATCCAGGAGCTGGTTTTTGAAAAGATCAGCAAAACTAATAGACTGATAGCAAGACTAATAAAGAAGAAAAGAGAGAAAAATTCAATAGATGCAATAAAAAATGATAGAGGATATCACCACCAATCCCACAGAAATACAAACTACCATCAGAGAATACTATAAACACCTCTATGCAAATAAACTAGAAAATCTAGAAGAAATGGATACATTCCTGGACACATACAACCTCACAAGACTAAACCAGGAAGAAGTTGAATCACTGAATAGACCAATAACAAGCTCTGAAATTGAGGCAGTAATTAATAGTCTACCAACAAAAGAAGTCAAGGACCAGACAGATTCACAGTTGAATTCTACTGCAAGTACAAAGAGGAGCTGGTACCAATTCTTCTGAAACTATTCTAATCAATAGAAAAAGAGGGAATCCTCCGTAACTCATTTTATGAGACCAACAACATCCTCAAAGCCTGGCAGAGACACAACAGAAAAAGAGAATTTTAGACCAATATCCCTGATAAACATCGATGCAAATAGCCTCAATAAAATACTGGCAAACTGAATCCAGTGGCACATCAAAAAGCTTATCCACTGAAATCAAGTCGGCTTCATCCCTGGGATGCAAGGCTGGTTCAACATATGCAAATCAATAAGCATAATCCATCACATAAACAGAACCAACAACAAAAATCACATGACTATCTCAATAGATGCAGAAAAGGTCTTCAATAAAATTCAACAGTCCTTCATGCTAAAAACACTCTCAATAAACTAGGTATTGATGGAATGTATCTCAAAATAACAAGAGCTATTTATGACAAACCCACAGCTAATATCATACTGAATGGGCAAAAACTGGAAGCATTCCCTTTGAAAACCTGCACAAGACAAGGATGTCCTCTCTCACCACTCCTATTCAATATAGTGTTGCCAGGGCAATCATGCAAGAGAAAGAAATAAAGGTTATTCAGTTAGGAAATAAGGAGGCCAAATTGTCCCCGTTTGCAGATGACATGACTGTATATTTAGAAAACACCATCATCTCAGCCCAAAATCTCCTTAAGCTGATAAGCAACTTCAGCAAAATCTCAGGATCAAAATCAATGTGCAAAAATCACAAGCATTCCTATACAACATTAACAGACAAATAGCCAAATCATGAGTGAACACCCATTAACAATTGCTACAAAGATAATAAAATACCTAGAAATTCAACTTACAAGGGATGTGAAGGATCTCTTCAAGAAGAACTACAAACTGCTGCTCAATAAAATAAAAGAGGATGCAAACTAATGGAGGAATATTCCATGCTCATGGATAGGAATAATATATCGTAAAAATGGCCATACTGCCAAAGTAATTTATAGATTCAATGCCATCCCCGTCAAGCTACCAATGACTTTCTTCACAGAATTGGAAAAAACTACTTTAAAGTTCATATGGAACCACAAAAGAACTTGCATTGCCAAGACAATCCTAAGCAAAAAGAACAAAGCTGGAGGCATCACGCTACCTGACTTCAAACTATACTACAAGGCTACAGTCACCAAAATGGCATGGTACTGGTACCAAAATAGATATGTAGACCAACAGAACAGAACAGAGGCCTCAGAAATAATGCCACACATCTACAGCCGTCTGATCTTTGACAAACCTGACAAAAACAAGAAATGGGGAAAGGATTCCCTATTTAATAAATGGTGCTGGGAAAACTGGCTAACGATATATAGAAAGCTGAAACTGAATCCCTTCCTTACACCCTATACAAAAATTAATTCAATATGGATTAAAGACTTAAATGTTAGGACTAAAACCATAAAAACCCTAGAAGAAAACCTAGTCAAAACCATTCAGGACATAGGCATGGGCAAGGACTTCATGACTAAAACACCAAAAGCAATGGCAATAAAAGCCAAAATTGACAAATGGGATCTAATTAAACTAAAGAGCTTCTGCATGGCAAAAGAAACTACCATCAGAGTGAACAGGCAACCTACAGAATGGGAGAAAATTTTTGCAATCTACCCATTTGACAAAGCACTAATATCCAGAATCTACAAAGAACTCAAACAAACTTATAAGAAAAAAAACAACCCCATCAAAAAGTGGGCAAATGATATGAGTAGACTCTTCCCAAAAGAAGACATCTATACAGACAACAAACATATGAAAAAATGCTCATCATCACTGTTCATCAGAGAAATGCAAATCAAAACCACAATGAGATACCATCTCACATCAGTTAGAATGGCAATCATTAAAAAGTCAGGAAACAACAGATGCTGGAGAGGATGTGGAGAAATAGGAACGCTTTTACACTGTTGGTTGGAGTGTAAACTGGTTCAGCCATTGTGGCAGACAGTGTGGCAATTCCTCAAGGATGTGGAAGTAGAAATACCATTTGACCCAGCAATCCCATTACTGGGTATGTACTCAAAGGATTATAAATCATGCTGCTACAAAGACACATGCACCCATATATTTATTGTGGTACTATTCACAATAACAAAGACTTGGAACCAATGCAAATGTCCATCAATGATAGACTGGATTAAGAAAATGTGGCACTTATACACCATGGAATACTATGCAGCCATAAAAAAGGATGAGTTCGTGTCTTTGCAAGGATATGGATGAAGCTGGAAACCATCATTCTGAGCAAACTATCACAAGGACAGAAAACCAAACACCGCATATTCTCACTCACGGGTGGGAATTGAACAATGAGATCACTGGGACACAGGACGGGGAAAATCACACACTAAGGCCTGTCGCAGGGTGGGGGCCTGGCAGGGGAATAGCATTAGGAGAAATACCTAATGTAAATGATGAGTTGATGGGTGCAGCAAACCAACATGGCACATGTATGCCTATGTATCAAACCTACATGTTATGCACATGTACCCTAGAACTTAAAGCATAATAAAAAAAAAAGAGAGAGAGAGAGAAAGGAAAATTAGGCTCCACTTATTCATTCATTGACTGATGGTGAATTAGCCAAAATGATTCTGAGTCAAAGTGATTGCGGTAATAGTGATAATTAAGATGACATTTAACAATGATAACCACTGCAGAAGTGCCTGTAGGTTAATTACATGGTCAAATATATAATGAGCTTATTGAAGGACTAGGGCAGTATGCATTCATAACAGAACAAGAAATGATATTAGTTTATAAACTCAAAGAGAGACTTTGACAACAAATACCACTGTTAATAAGGCAGATGACTTTGGAGGAAACATTTTTAAATGCCTTCTGGCTGAATACCTCCTCATCCCTCGATGATCCACCTCCTCATCCCTCAACTGCTTCTGATGTTTTTTCTCACCTAAAAAAATACATTGTATAGTATCCTGTTAATAAAAATACAGTATTATAGGTGGAGACTAAAATCCTGCTGTCGTTTGCAGTTGCTGTTATTTAACAGCTAATACAGATATTCTGGTGATGCAACTGTGTTGCTTAGCTACCCTGAACACATTATTTTTTCACTGTATTAATGGTATGTCAGTTTTTTTACTGTTAAGTACTTATGTGCAAATAAGTGTGAGAAAACCCAGTGCTTATCAGTAGCATATAAATTCAGAGTCAGCAATGATGGTGATGTGAATAACCACAGATTGTTCGCATGGATGGCTGAGATAGGAACGCTTTTGCTTTCTGATGGTTTAATGGACACAAATGTTGTTTCATGTATAAAATTATTTAAAATATTGTGTAAAATTACTTTCAGGCTATGTATAAAATGTTTATATGTAATATAAGTGAATTTTATGTTTAGACTTGTATCCCCTCCCCAATGTATCTCATTATGTATATGCAAGTATTCCAAAATCAAAACAAAAAATTCAAACTTGGAAGCATTTCTGGTCCTAAGCATTTCAGATAAGAGATACTCAAAGTATTATGTTTTTTAATCCATTCATTTGTTGACAGATATGAAGAATTGTTTTCCTATCTTAACTGTTGTGAATAATATTGCAATGAACATGGGAGTGCAGATATCTCTTTAATATACTGATTTCAAGTCTTAAGATATAAAGCCACAAATAGGATTGCTGAATCACATTGTAATTACATTTCTGCTTTTTTGAAGACCTCTGTATTAGTCCATTTTCATGCTGCTGATAAAGACATATCTGAGACTGGGAAGAAAAAGAGGTTTACTTGGACTTACAGTTTCACATGGCTGGGGAGGCCTCAGAATCATGGTGGGAGACCAAAGGCACTTCCTACATGGTGGTGGCAAGAGAAAATGAGACAGATGCAAAAATGGAAAGCCCTGATAAAACCCTCAGATCTTGTGAGACTTATTCACTACCATGAGAACAGTATGGGGGAAACTGCCCCCATCATTCAAATTATCTCCTTCTGGGTCCCTCCCACAACACATGGGAATTACAGGAGTACAATTCAAGATGAGATTTGGGTGGGGACACAGAGCCAAACCATATCAGCCTCCATACACTTTTCTATAATGGCTGCTGATATGATTTGGCATTGTGTCTCCACCCAAATCTCTGCTCAAGTTGTAATTTCTAGGGGTTGAGGGAGAGACCTGGTGGGAGGTGACTAGATCTTTAGGGTTTTTTTCCCCATGCTGTTCTTGTGATAGTGAGTGCATTCTCACGAGACCTGAAGTTTTTACAAGGGGCTCTTGCCCCTCCGCTTCCTCTCTCTCATTTGCTGCCATGTAAGAAGTGCCTGCTTTTCCTTTCACCATGATTGTAAGTTTCCTGAGGCCTCCCTAGTCATGCAGAACTGTGAGCCAATTAAACCTGTTTTCTTTATATTAATAAATTGCCCAGTCTCTGGAAGTTCTTTATAGCAGTATGATAATGAACTAATACAGCAGTACTAATTTATATTTATACTAAAAGTGTGCAAGAGTTCCTTTTCCTTCATACTCTTGCAAACATTTGCTATTGTTTATCTTTTTGATACTAGCCATTCTGACAAGTGTTATGTGATCTCATTGTAGTTTTAAGTTGTACTTCTCTAATGATGAGTGATGTGGAGTACTTTTTTTCATGTATCTTTTGAGAATTTATATGTCTTCTTTTGAGAAATATCTATTCAGGTCCTTTGCTCATTTTTAATTCGTTTTTTTCTGCTGTTAACTTATAAATTTCTTATATATTTGGGATATATTTGGGATATTATCAGATATATGGTTAACACATATGTTCTCTCAATATATCTTATATATTTGGGATATTAGTTAATATAAATTAGTTAATTTATATTAACTTATAAATTTCTTATATATTTGGGATATATTTGGGATATTATCAGATATATGGTTAACACATATGTTCTCTCAATCTGTAGGTTGTATGTTTATTCTTAATTGTTTTCTTTACTATACAGAGCCTTTTTAATTTGATGTAATCCCATTTGTCCATTTTTGCTTTTGTTACCTGAGCTTTTTGGAGTCAAATTTTTTAAAAAATTATTGCACAGACCAATGTTGTATAGCTTTCCCTTATGTTTTTTGCTGGTATTATTACAGTATGAGGTTTTATGTTTAAACATTCATCCCTTTTGAGTTAATTTTTGTTATAATGTAGAAGCATCCAGTTCCATCTTTTTCTGTATGTATATATCTAGTTTTCTCAACATCCTTTATTGAAAATACTGTTCTTTTTCCATTGTGTGGTATTGGTACTTTGTTAAGAATCTATTGATCATAGAAGTGTGGATTTATTTCTGGGTTCTCTATTCTGTTCCATTGATCAATATGTCAGTTTTGATGACAGTACCATGCAATTTTAGTTGCTATAGCTGTGCAGTATAGCTTGAAGTCAGGTAGTGTGATGTCTCCAGCTTTGTTCTTTTTGATCAAGATTGTTTTATTTGTTGATTTTTATGGTTCCATATGAATTTTTGAATTGTTTATTCCTATTTTGGCGAAAAATGACCATTGGATTTTTTTTTTTTTTTTTGAGAAAGAGTCTCCCTCTGTTTTCCAGTCTGGAGTGCAGTGATGTGAACGTGACTCACCACAGCCTCGGTGTCCTGGGCTCAAAGGAACCTCCTGCATAAGCCTCTGGAGTAGCTGGGACTACAGGCATGTGTCTCCATGCCCAGCTAATTTCCTTTTCTTTTTTTCTTTTTGTAGAAATTGTGTTTTGCCATGTTGCCCAAGCTGGTCTCAATCTTCTGGGATCAAGAAATCCTACCACCATGGCCTCACAAAATACTGGTATTACAGACATGAGCCACTGCACCCATCTAACATTGGAGTTTTGATAGGGATTGCATTGAGTCTGTAGAATACTTTGGTTAGTATGCACATTGAAACAATGTTAACTATTCCAATTCGTAAACATGAAATATCTTTTCCTTTATTTGTGTCTTCTTACATTTCTTCCATCAATGTTTTAAGGAGGTTAGTGTGTAAATTTTTCACTTCTGTGGCTAAATATATTCCTGCATATATTTCCTTGAGAGTTTCTATCATGAAAGAATGCTGAATATATCAAATGTTTTTCTGCTTCTAATGAGATGATCATGAGATTTTTATCCTTCATTCTGCTAATGTAGGATATCACAATTATAGATTGCACGTGTTGCACCACATTTGCATCACTGGGATAAATTCTCATTGATCTTGGTGAATTATCCTGTTAATGGACTGTTGAATTCACTTTGCCGATATTTTGTTAAAGATTTTTGCATCTATATTTATCAGAAATATTTTCCTGTCATTTCTTTCTCTTGAGTCTTTCTCTGGTTTTAGTATCAAGGTAATTCTGGTCTCATAAAAAGAACTCAGAAGTATTTCCTCTATTTCAAGTTTTTGGAATAGTTTGAGAAGGATTGGTATTAGTTTTTTTGCTTGTTAGTTTGTTGGTGTTTGAGACAGAGTCTCCCTCTGTCATCCAGGCTGGAGTGCAGTGGCAGGATCTCAGCTCAGTGCAACCTCCACCTCCTGGGTTCAAACAATTCTCCTGCTTCAGCCTCCCAAGTAGCTGGGATTACAGGCACCTGCCACCATGCCCAGCAAATTTTTGTATTTTTAGTAGAGATGTGATTTTATCATGTTGGCTAGGCTGGTCTCGAACTCCTGACCTCAAGTGATCCGCCTGCCTCAGCCTCTCAAAGTGTTGGAATTACAGGTGTGAGCCCCCACGCCCTGCCTAGTTCTTTAAATATTTGAAAGAATTCACCTATGAAGCCATCAGATGCATGCTTTTATTAAATGGAAGTGTTTTTTTATTACTGACTCAACTTTACTTGTTAAAGTTCTGTTCGGATTTTTTATTCCTCCTTGATTCAGTGTTGGTAGGCTCTATATATGTATGTATTCAACTATTTCTTCCAGGTTATTCAATTCGTTGGCTTATAATTATTCATATTAATCTCAGTTTTTGTATATCTGTGATATCAGTTGTTATATCTTTTTCTCATTTCTCATTTTATTAATTTGTTTCTCTCTTTTCTCTTAGTCTAGCTAAGTGTTGGTTTTGTTTGCTTTTTCAGAAGTCAAATCATGGCTTTATTTTTTCCATTGTTTACTTGAGTTTTTTTCTTTTTTTCTTTTTTGATATAGGCATTTATTGCTATAAATTTTCCTTTTAGGTCTGCTTTTCCTTTATCTTGTATATTTTGTTGTTGCTTTTTTTCCATTTTATTTGTCTCAATATGCTTTTTATTTCCCATTTGGCTTATTTTTGACCCATTTGTTATTCAGTAACATATTCTTTAATTTCCATGTATTTGTAAGTTATGAAAGATTTCTCCTGTTACTGATTTCTAGTTCATATCATTATGTTAAAAAATTTGATATGATTTTAATCCTCTTTAATTTGATAAGACTTGTTTTGTGCCCTAACATATGGTCTATCCCAGAAAAAGTTCCATGTACCCTTGAGAAAAATGTGTATTTTTTTGCTCTTGGATGGAATTTTTTTGTATATGTCTTCCAGGCCCATTTGATCTAAAGTATATTCAAATCCAAAGTTTCCTTTTTAATTTTCTATCTGAATGATCTGTTCACTGTTGAAAGTGGAATATTGCAGTCCACTACTACTATTGTATTATAGTCTATCTCCCCCTTCAGTTCTGTCAATATTTGCTTTAAGTACTTAAGTACTCCAATGTTGGGTGCAAATTTATTACAATTGTTATATCCTTTTAATGAACTGACCCCTTTATCCTTACATAATAACTGTCTTTGTCTTGTTTTATAGTTTTTGGCTTAACATCTATTTTGTCTGATATAAATACATCTACCCCTGCTCTCTGTTGATTTCCATTTACATGAAATATCCTTTTTCATTCTTTCACTTTCAGTCTATGTTCATCTTTAAAGGTGAGGTAAGTCTCTTGCAGGCAACTTATAGTAGGGTCTTCTAAATAAAATCCATTCAGCCACTCTATGCCTTTTAATTGGATAATTTAATCCATTTAACATTCAAACTATTATTTTTAGGTGAAGACTTACTACTGCCATTTCATAATTTGTTTTCTGGTTGTTTGGAATGCAGTTTTTTTTTTTTTTTTAATTTTGTGCTGCCTTCCTTTGTACTTTGATAGATTTTTGGTTTGATGGTTTGATGGTTTTTGTAGGTATACTTTGAATCCTTTCTATTTTTAGTTTGCACATCTATAGATGTGCTATCATGAGGCTTACACAAATTATCTCAGACTTAGGCTATTTCAAGCTAAACACCATTTAAATTTGATCATATCTAACAACTCTTTATTTTCCCTTAATTTGATTTTTGATGTCAATATTACATTATTTTATCATTTTTTTCATGATAATGTATTTTGCCATAGCTTTTAGCAGTTTCATCCTTTAACCAGGATACTAGAATTAAAATTGTACATACCACCATTACAGACCTAGAGTATTCTGACTATGACTATGTGTTACTTGTATCAATGAGTTTTGTGTTTTTGTACACTTTATGTTATTAATTAGTGAAATAATTTTTTTTTGTCTTTGTTTTTCAGCTTTGAGAACTATATTTAGTAATTCTTTCAAGGCAAACCAAGTGTTGATGAGCTCCCTTAGCTTTTGTTTGTCTGATAAAGTTTCTATTCTCCCTCTCTTCTGAAGGGAAGCTTTGCCAGGTAAACTATTCTTGGTTTACAGGTTTATTTTTCCTTTAGTAATTTCAATTATTATCCCAGTTTCTCCTGGTCTGCAGTATTTCTTCCGAGAAATCTGCTGATAACTGCACTGGGACTCCCTTTATGTGATATGTTCCTTATCTTTTGCTGCTTTCAGAATTTATTCTTTGTCTCTCATTTTTGATAGTTTGATTACTATGCATTGATAAACTCTTCCTTTTGTTGAATTTATTGGAGATATCTATACTTATTCTATCTGAATGAGGGCATTTTCCCCCAGATTTGAGAAGTTTTTAGCTATTATTTTAAAAAATATACTTTCAGACTCTTTTTCTCTCCCTCTTCTCCTTCAGGGAATTCTATTAAGTGAGTATTAAGTCTCTGGATGGTGTACCATAAATCCACAGGCTTTCGGTTTTCTTTTTCATTCTGTTTTCTTGTCACTCCTCTGACTGAATAATTTCAAATGTCTCTGTCAAATTTCAGTCTTGATCTCAATGACTTTTCCTTCTGTTTGCTCAAACCTTTTGTTGAATCTTTCTATTACATTTTTTAGTTCAGTCATTTTGTTCATCTCTAAGATTTCTATTTTTTACTGTTTCAATTCTTTTCAAATGTTTCATTTTATTTGTGACTGATTTCCAAATTTTATTTATATTTCCATATATTTTATATCTTTTAAATTCATCGAACTTCCCTAAGAGACCTGTTATTAATTTTTTGTCTTCATTTATAAATCTTCATTTCTTTAGAGGCCATTGTTGAAGATTTATTTCCATAATTCTTTATAATCTTTATGTTTTTGCATTGGTAGATGTATATTTGAGGAGACAGTCACCTCTTTTAGTCCTTATAGACATTTTTGGCAAGGCTATTATACCTTCACTATTAATTCTAGCATGTAATTCTAGATGGGCCAACTGATAAAGGCCATCTGACCTGTGCTCTGAAGTCAGATGTGGCTGCTAGCTGAGCTTTGCTGTCTCATGAGACCATTGACTATATTCTGCAATAAGAGCTACTGGTTAGACACTGAAATTGCCTCTAATAGTGCCGAGTGCATGATATATTTCTTAATACAGTGGTACTGCCATTTGAGTTCTTAAATCTGAGCAGGGAAGCAGGTTAGATCCTGAGGTTAAGCAGAATTGCTGCTTGGTATAATTGAGAACAACTGCTATGCTCAGTAGAAAGGCATGATTGAGGTTTGCCATTTTGCCTGGGTAGAGTTTTTGAGTGATATTTGAAAGTGAGCTGAGCTGCTGTTTGAAGGCCCAGGTGGCACAAGTCTAGCCCTTGTGCTTTACTGAAAAGTACGGTTTCAGGCCATGGGGTCTTGAGGCTCAACTTCAAGGTTGAGCCAAGCCAGCATTTAAATCCCTGGATGGCACAAGTTTGTACTCAGTGCTTTGGTGAAATACTCTGTGGCAGGCATCTCCTTCTCTGGGCCAGAACTTGGGATATGGTCTGAGGCTAGGCATGGAAGTTAGTAGTCTAGAAATGCAAGCTGGATTGAACTTTTCACCATATTTCTGGAAGTGACCAGCTTGTCCTCATGCGTGGGCTGTGTCAACGTATTTCTGATTTGACACCTCTGCTAGCAGTAATATGGAGCTACCACCAAGATGTGCATGCTGTCACTGTAAGCAGTGCCTCCTTTCTTTGTTTTTATCTGATGACAGGTAGTTTAGCCGGGCTGTTACCCTCTGTGTTTCCTGTAAGGTGAGATTGAAGTGGGATTCCTGAGAGGCCCCTCGGAATGCTAGGGGAGTTGGATGTCTGTTTCCAGTTTTCTTTTCCCCCTAATCTAAACAATGGGCACTGGAGAATTTCCTTGTGAGGCACTGTGTCAACTTGAGGGAGTGGGAGGGACAACAAAGTCGAAGTGAAACCATTTCTCTTCCTCTTCTAATGTGATTTTTGTTCAGTTCTATGATCCATGTGGATGTCTCAGGCTTCTTTCCAAGTCTTGGGGTTTTCACCAAAGCATTCCTGTCTGTGTATGGCTGTTAGTTGAACTTTCTGTGGTGGAGAGAGAAACACTAGGTTTCCTATCCCATCACCTTGCTGATGTTACTTCCCCGGCAATCTCTATTTTTAAATATTTATCTTATAATCTTAATTTAAATTGTTACCATTGTTTTACAAATAGAAACACACTTAAAAGTATAATTTTAAAAATAATTTTTCTGGGTATATTGAGGGTGATGTGATTTATTTCTTGGAAACAGATTGGTAAGATAGTGGCAGAACAACAGATATGATCCAGGCTGATAGGATAGGACCCATATGCACAGTCCATAAAGGAGAATTAGACGATTTCCTCTAGGTTTATGAATACATACATTCTAATCCCAAAACCTATTGCCACCACCTTCATTGCTAGGGTGTTGAGATGAAGACAGTATCATCTTCACTCACTCTACCTTCTATTTCTAGTTGCCTTTAATATTTATTTCATATTTCTTAATTGTTTCTATTATGGAAACATACATAATAATAGGAGAAGTAGCCATAGAAATAGAAAAGCCTTATGATTTGTCTTGGTCACTGAACCTTCATTTTAATGATCCTGATTTCTAACTTATGTGATCTTCCTGTTATAAATTATTCTCTTTAATACACAGCATATTTTTATTCTAATCAAAATTCAGGCAACAGATAAACCACTCTTCCATTTAAAAAATAAATAGGCTGGGCCCAGTGTCTTGCACCATAATCGCAGCACTTTGGGAGTAATTCGAGACCAGCCTGGCCAACACGGTGAAACCCTGTCTGTACCACAGATACAGAGAACTTAACCAGCCATGGTGGCATGCACCTGTAGTTCCAGCTAAGGAGGCTGAGGCATGAGAATTGCTTGAACCTGGGAGGTGGAGGTTGCAATGAGCTGAGATTGTGCCACTGCACTACAGCCTGGGTGACAATGACAAAGGGAGACTCTGTCAAGAAAGAATTTTATAAAAAATAAATAAAAGCTGCTTATTCTGATCTCATAGAACTCTGTTCGTGTGAGATTGTGTGAGAATAATAGGGCTTGCTTTAAACATGTTGAGTTTATATTGCTTTAACCAATGAGTTAAAAAAGTAGCAAAAGGGTTTAACAAAACCACACCTATGAGAAGTTGCTGTTGGTAAATGTGTATAAAATCTCTGCGTATTTGACATGAAAATTAGATTTTTGAGATGATTTATAATAATGTTCATAATCATTATTTAACTTATTAAACAGTTTTAAATTTTTGTTAAACATAAAATCCATTTACAAAAATATTGTACGATAATGTGTATGTGTTAGGAAGAAGTGACATATAAACGGAAGAACAGACTTTGCAATATTTGCATTTCTTATTCTTTATCATCTTGGACTTTTGGGTAATGTGCTACAGTTCCTGAATTCTCATTTTTATGTGGTATGTTATGTTAGAAGAGTGTTAATCTGAGTAGTATATTTCCATTGCTTTGGCCCTAGAGGTAATCAGTTAAACGAAAAAGCCATTAGTTAACTATTGCAAAATTCTTTGGGAAAGGTTAACAATATAAAATTGCCATTTCCTTAAATATTTGTTAACCATAAACAGAAATAATCCAACCACCTTAATTCAACTGTGAATGTATGCACAGAATGCTTTCATTGGGAGTTTTGGATGTTCTAATTTTTTCATAACTTAGGTCTTTATATGAAAATCAGGAATCCTTGCAGACCTGCAAATACTGGCTGATTGGCCTGATTTCATCCTCACTGTGAAGTATATATCCACAGCCATGAATTAAGCACTGCGAGTGTGACAAGCTGAGTTTCTACTGTGTAATTAAAAAGACCAGCATGACATTGTGTTATTATCATGCACGCTGACACCCAACCTATTAATGTTTCTTTTATTCTTCCTCCTTCCAAAGGTTTCATTCATTTTAAAGCTAACAGAAAAACAACAGATTTTTATAATTAAGTTCATGAGAGACCATGATAAATACAGCATTACACAAACTGTCGATGATATTTTGGATTTTGTAAGATCGCAGAGATCAAAACATGCCACACTGGACTTCTTGTCATTGTCCATACAAACCAAACTCACAGACATCAAAGCCACTACGATCATGCTGCTGATGGAAGGACTGGGTGTGTGCAAGAAAGTTTGCATTTGGAACCAAATCTGTCTTCCACTTTTCAAAGTAAGATAACCTAGGTACTTCCTACTTAAAACTCGCATGTCAAGATGTTTTTGTGCTTCCCAAAACCTTCCTGGGCTTGAGGAACATGGAGCAAAGGTCAATTTGCTCAAGAGTACTGTCCTCTGCCTGTGTTTGTTACCATTTTACTACGACGTGGGCCTCATGGCTTCTCCTAAAGTCCATGTTTACGCTTTCATCATATTATTCTCCTTTGCAAATGCTATTGTTCCTGAGTATAATAAATCACTGGATTTCCTCATCACAAGGCTGTTTGCCTTTCTTGCTTTCTTTCTCTGTTATCTAATATTTTAGTAATAATAACAGCTACTTTCCATTGAGTAGTTCCTCTGTGTCAGGCCCTAAGCTAAACACTTTATGTTCATAATGACATTGAAGTAACATTACAAACTTATAAGTCCTATTAACAACCCTATATTTTAGATAAAGGAATGAGGCTCAGAGAGGTTAAGTCACTTACTCCAAGTCACACAGCTAGAGAGAGGCAGATCAAGCTGTGAACTTTGAGGTTCTAACCCAAATGTGTCTAGTTCCCAAGTGTGTCCTCAAAACCATCAAACTTTTCTTCTTCCTATTATATTCAGTTGGTCACAGAACTTTACTGCTATTTTTAAAAATGTGGATATCTTCATTTCCATTCTTCCTTTCAGCTATTTCAGCTTAAAAGATTTTATTTTTATTATTATTTTTTTGAGACAGGGTCTCGGTCTGTTGCCCAGGCTGGAGTGCACTGATGCTATCACGGCTACCTGCAGCCTCAACCTTCTGGGTTCAAGTAATCCTCTCACCTCAGACTTCCAAATATCTGGGACTACAGCATGTGCCACCAAGTGTGGCTAATTTTTGCACTTTTCTTTTCTTTTTTTTTTTTTCGGTAGAGATGGGGTTATACCATGTTGGCCAGGCTGGTCTCGAACTCCTGACGTCAAGCGATCTGCCTTCCTTAGCCTCCCAAAGTGCTAGGATTATAGACGTGAGCCACTGTGCTTGGCCACAGCTTAAATGATTTTAAAATCTTGTAGTCATATCCTTAAATACTTGTTGTTGTCCTACAATGTGACATTTGAACAGATTATTTACCGTCCCTAAATACTTCCAAAATGATAAATAAAATTTCAGATTAAGCAAGCAAATTTTAGCCAGCTTAAGTAATTTTTAATAAAGTGAGAAAGGACAGAACGGTATACCTTAATTCATGGGAAAAATTTTGCATTATGTTTTAAAATATAGCGACAAATGTTTTTAAAGTATCTATCTTGTTATTTGCAGCTAGTTTATAATATCTAAAATAGATTTCAAAAGACATTTTAACCATTCAATGTAACTTGTTCTCTTTGAAATCTGCTTTTCTGTGCATTATTTCACTCAAAGCAGAGAGCTCATTTTTAGTCAGGTGTAATTTTATTACTATGCCCCTTTGGGAGGGCACCAAAACAAGTTAATCAAGATAAATGATGTGTTTTTAAAATCATTGTTCATATTTTTTAAAAAAAATGAAGTTGACATACCATGACCTGTGAGCCATCTACTTATTTTTATAAAGAGAGTTTCATTAGAACCAGAGTTTGGAGTAGGGTAAGTTGAGTAAATATATTCTGCAAGTATAGAATCAGATCTTGTCTTCATTTAAATCTGTAATATTTTGTTCATTACATTTCTAAAAATAATTTAGATTTATAATATTGCATTAAAATGTTATTTATCTTCATTACTGAATGTTTTCCTCCCCCACCTTTATCCACTAAAATTTTGTGCCAGAGTCTCAAAAGTGAGTTTCACTCACTTTATCTTTGTTTTAAGCCTGGTATATATGTGTGAAACTGTCAATGCAATCAAGATGCTAAGCATATCTATCACCCCAAAATGTTTCCTCATGTCGCTTTGTAACCTCTTCCTTCTGCCACTACCCACTTAGATCTCTCCCAGTAACCAGGTAACCACTAATCTGTTTTCTATCACCATATATTAGTTTGAATTTCCTAGAGCTTTACATAAATGACAATATAATGTATACTTTCTGTTTTACTATCTTCTTTCATCCAGCGTAATTATTACCATGTTGTGACATGTTCACTCTTTTTTTAAATGCTGAGTAGTATTATGTCCTTCCACCAGTTGATGGATATTTGGGTTGTTTCCAGTTTTAAAGTATTACAAATAAAGCTGCTTGAACATTCATGCACAAGTCTTTGTAGGTATATATGCTTTTCTTTCTCTTATCTAAATATCTAGGAATAGAATGCCTGGATCAAATGGTAAATGTATGTTTAACTTTTTAAGACGTTGCCAAACTATTTTCAAAATAGATGAATCATTTTATGTTCTCAGCAGCAATATGTGAGAATCCTAGGTCCACCACATCCTCATTGACATTTAGTTTGGAGAGGTGTGATGGAGAGATCTGACAGAAGGTAAAAGTGAGGGAGGACTTGCAAACTGCCTTTACTTTGAGTGTGTTCCCCAATCCACACAAAGATCCACTGGTTAAGTGTAGAAGGCTTATGAGTTCAAGTTGTTTATGTATGACCTCTAACAAATCATTAAGTGACCACTAAGATATGTTGACCAAGGTGCAATCCCTAAAAATCCAGGCTTAAAAATTAAATTAGTAATGAAAAATTAATAAATCAGAGCTGTAACATCAGCAACTGCACATTGTGTGCAAGAAGGACTATAGAATTGGCTGGGCACGGTGGCTCACGCCTGTAATCCCAGCACTTTGGGTGGCCGAGGGGGGGTGGATCACCTGAGGTCAGGAGTTCAAGAGCAGCCTGGCCAACAGGGCGAAACCCCATCTCTACTAAAAACACAAAAACTAGCTAGGCGTGGTGGCACACGCCTGTAATCCCAGCTACTCAGGAGGCTGAGGCAAGAGAATCGACTGAACCCGGGAGATGGAGGATGCAGTGAGCCAAGATGGTTCCACTGCTCTCCAGCCTGGGCAACAGAGCAAAACTTAGTCTCTCTCTCTCTCTCACACACACACACACACACACACACACACACACACACACACACACACACAATCAGAGACAATTCTTTGGGGGAAGAAAGTATTAGTTTTCTTTGCTGTAATTGCTACAGCTTAGTGACTTAAAGCAACATAAATTTATCATCTCGATTTCCATGAGTCAGAAGTCTGGGCACAGCTTAACTGATTCCTTTGCTTAGGGTTTCTCAGGGCTAGAGTTAAGTGGTCAGTGAGGGCTGAGGTCAAATCTAAGGCTTAGGTCTTCAGAACTTATATGACTGTTTGCAGAACATATTTATTTTCTTACAACCATAGAACTCACGGTGGCTTCCTTCCTTAGGATGAACAAGAGAGAGAGAGAGAAAGAGAGAAAGACAGAGAAAGGGAGAGAGAGATCTGCTACTTCAAGTCCCTAATTTCCTGAATGTTTTTAAAGGGCCTCCTAATAGGTCACATTCACCTAAGATAATCTCAGTGCTGATTAACTCTAAGTCAATTGGGTAGAAACCTTTATTTCATTTGGAAAAATCAATTTACCTTTACTATATAATATAAACTAATCATGGTAGTGACATCCATCATCTTCATAGGTTCTGTTCAAATTCAAGAAGATTATTCAGGACATGTACAATAGAAAGTAGGAATTCTGAATATCATCTTACAATTCTGTAACAACAAAGACTTGCTATATTATCTAAAATGTACAATTTCAACAAAAATTATAATACTTGAAATGGAGAAGGGTGACCTGTACACAGAAAAGAAAATCAGCCAATATACATTGTATTGAAAAGAGCCACAATGCTGTATTTAGCACACAAAAATGTCAAAACAGTGGTCACAAGGGTGTTCAAAAACTAAATGAAATTATGTTTAAAGAATTAAAGATAAGTATGATTACTTACTCATCAAAGAACAAATTACTCATCAAATAAAGAATAAAAAAAGAGATAGAAATTACTTTTTCAAAAAAAATTTTCTGAGCTTCAAAAGCACAGGAACAGAAATAAAACATATCAGAGAGGCTCCAAGCTACTTTAAATTCATAGAAGAGAGAATCCGTGCATGATAATAGATAGGTCGAAATTATCCAATTTGAAGAACCAAAGAAGGAGGAGTAAAGAGTGAAGAAAAATGAACACAGCCTTACAGACCTGTGAGACATCACTGAGTGAACCCATACATAGGTATATCATAGAAGTTTCAGAAGGGGAGGTGATAAAAGAACAAATATATATATAGGACTCATAGCCAAAAACTTCCCAAACTTGATTGAAAACATTTAACTACACATATAAGTATCTCAAAAACTCCAAGTAGAACACACTCAGAGACATGTACCCAAATATATTGTGGTCAAACTGTTGAAAGCCCAAAACAGAAAATGCTAAAAAAAACAAAAACAAAAAAACAAACAAAAAAAACCAACAACAACAAAACCATAAACAAAAACCACATACACACCCAAAAGAAATATGACTTAAAATATACAGGCTATCTACAATAAAATTCAGAGTAATTCAGACCCAATGGAGGTCAGAAGTCAGGAGAATGGCATATTTAAATTATTAAAAGAAAGAAATGCCAATCATAAATTCTATATTCAGCAAAACTATCCTTCATAAATGAAAGTGAAATAAAAACATTCTTAGCAGACCTGCTTTATGATAAATCCTAAAGGAAGTCCTTAAGGCTGAACAAAATTATGCTAAGTACTAACTCACATATATCTGAAAAAATAGTGTTTATGGTAAAGGTAATATAAAATAGTATGTGTATATTTACATGTATATGTACATATATATATATATATATCTTGTAACTAATCTAAAAGACAACCATATGAAAATAAATGTTATCAAACTGTATCCTTGCCCTTATAATGTATAAACATGTAGTATACATGACAACCGTAGCACAACATAGGAAGGAGAATATAGAACTGTATCAGAAAAAAAGCTTCTATATTATTGCACAACTCTATGAATTGTACTTTAGAAATTATTGAATTGTACACATAAGATAGTGTATTAGTTCATTTTCATGCTGCTGATAAAGACATACCCAAGACCACGTAATTTATAAAGAAAAGAGGTTTAATGGTCTCACAGTTCTCTGTGGCTTGGGAGGTCTCACAATCATGGTGGAAGGCTAAAGGCAAGTCTTACACAGCAGCAAACAAGAGAGAATGAGAACCAAGTGAAAGGGGCTCCCCCTTATGAAACCACCAGATCTCATGAGACTTATTCACTACCATGAGAACAGTATGGGCGAAACCACCCCCATGATTCAATTACCTCCCACCAGGTCCCTCCCACAGCAAGTGGGAATTAAGGCAGCTACAATTCAAGATGAGATTTGGATGGGAACATAGCCAAACTGTATCAGATAGGAAAATTTTATGATATACAAATTATATCTCAATAAAGTTGGTGTAAAAAATATCAGGGCCAAATTTCTGCCAGGTATCGCTTTACACTTTCATAAAATTAAATTTTTTTTTGGAGTTCCAGTAACTTCTTTCCTGGTCCAAAGAGCACTACAAAAATAATGCATGTAAATTATGATTTTTCATCACTATTTATGCTTACATTTGTTTCAATGAAATGAAGCCAAAACATAAAATTCCAACGCAAAGTTAGATCATGAATTGGCAGCAGAAGTCTGTACAGTGATGTCTGAATTCAGAAAGGAAAAAAAGCCGGAAAATTGAATCAAAATAGAGACCCTAAAGCTTCTGATATTGCCCCAGGTATTATGTGCAATGTAAGGAGGACTTACAATGCAAGGAAGATTATAGTTCAGTTGAAGGCTTGCAGTGGGAGTCAGAATGGCTAGCTCTGTGTTCTGACTGACTTACAGGAAGCTCTCTCCACAACATTGTGCTAAACATTCTCTTGGGAGGGAATGCTACTTATCACTAGAAAAAAAATGCCTTGTAGTTTATTGTGTTAGAATGTTGTTTCACTCTTAAGATGATGTTTTTTAGTAGGAATTCAGCAGAAAATATAATGAAATTCGTACAAAATCCAATATAACCAAATCATTAGTTAGAACCATATTTTGGAGTTTTATAAAGTATTAATTCTAAAATATGTTCATGTAACAAGCATAAAACCAAGCTAAGTATAGCAAACAACGTAATTAGGAAATACCTGATTTAGGCTGCATACGTAAATAGACATGAATATATATCAAAACTACACACAGATTTGCAGGAACTTTGTGATTCCAAATCATGGAAAACTATGTTTCTGAAATTCTTGGGTTGTTATTCACTATGAAAAGTGTGTGTATTGGAAAATAAGGGTTAGTAATTTTGAGTTACAGTTTTACAATATAAATGAGGTATTTCAATATAATCATCTTGAGAGTTGCACATTGGTTCAAAGGAGTTTAGCACTATGGATTGTTCTGTTTCTGGGAAAAAACAAGAATGAATCCATTACAAAGAATATAAAAATATTCTACTAGTGTATTATTTGTTATTTGACAATGTCTTATTAATTACATAGCATCTTTTATATCTATAACCTCAGCTTTGAGCTCCTCCTTCATTCCTTAATTCATAATTAACTTTTTAATGAATGAAACTGAGTGACAGAGGATTGAATAGTGTATCAATTCCAGGTTCAGACCTTGGTCTGGTCTTTATTTTTCATCCCTTTCTTCCCACTTCCTGCCTCTCTACCATCCCTTTTTGATGGTTTGGTAGAGAAAAGCATTCGAAACTGATAGTAGAAAATAAATCAAAAGTACTGTGGGAGTCTTGGCATTGGCAGCCATCTTACAATTTTTCCTTTGCTGTTTTATCTTTTCCAGCAAGAGTTAACTGCACAATCGTCACTGAATCTATATTGGTAAGACAACATGTTGCATGGTTCCGAAAGGATATTCTATATTCCTTACTGCCTGCAGGAAAAGGGGACAATAAACAGCAGAAACAAATACTATTTACACTAGACAAAATGACAACACCACTCACTGGCAGATGGGCTGGACTGCTTACCTAATCCTGTACATGCTATGAGGTTAGCCATTCTCCACAAGGGATCATCTCTTGGCTGTTGGTTAGTGACCCAGGGGTCAGAGGGTGGAGAGATACCTGGAACAGCACAATTGCGCTGGACTTAGATCACTTTCTCCATATCTGTTTCCCGCTCTACTCTAGGCCGGACCTTATACTGAAAGGTACTGGTGGTAAGGCATCATCCTAGAAGCAGTCCATTTTCCTGGCTGACTGTTGTTGACTGATTGCTCATCAGAGCAGCTTTGCATATATTACCTTTACCCTTTTCAGGAACATTTGCACTTGTAGGAGGAGACTGTATTTCAACATCCCTCATCTGTTGGAGATAGAAATGAGTACAATAATTCAGTAGTTACTGCAAGACTCATGGATCTTATTGGGGCACAGAAACTAATATTGTATGGATATTTGTCCCCTTCAAATCTCATGCTGAAATGTGATTTCCAATATGTTAGAGGTGGGATTTGGTAAGAGGTGTTTGGATCATAGGGGCAGATGCCTCATGAATGACTTTGCGCCCTACCCAGGATAATGAGTGAGTTATTGCTCTGTTAGTTCACTCACAAGCAGGAGGCTGGCACCTCCCCTACTCTCTTCTTCCCTCCCTCACCACGTGACATGCCTGCGAGCACACCTGCTCTGCCTTTGCCTTCTGCCAAGAGTAAAAGATTTCTCAGGCCTCAACAGTAGCCAAGCAGAAACTGGTGCAATACTTGTATAGCTTGCAGAACCATGAGCCAAATATAACATTTTTCTTTATAAATTACTCAGCATCAGGTATTCCTTCATAGCACTGCACAACAGACTAATACAGAAACTGATATCCCAAAATGTGGCATTTTGATATGCTGAACTGAAGAAACTTCAAGCTGTCTCTGGCCTTCCCCTTCCCTCTGATTCTCCCAAAGCCTTTATCTACCTAAGATCAGACCCAACAAAACAAAAAATAATGTTTTTCTCCCTCTTCCTATAATACCGAAAGTGTAACCACACCTGAAGAGAACCTTTCACAAGATAATGTACACATTAATTTCTGTTTCCTGATCCATTTATCTTTCCTAGTAATCCACTCAACAGAATTTCTCTTCTCCTGAACCATGCTGTGGGATAGGAAATCACTCAGTGATTTTCCCATGTATACACATTAAATAAATTTGTACACTTTTCTCCTACTAATCTGCTTCATGTCAGTAATTTTTAACGAACCTTCAGAGGCCCAAGGGGAACCTTCAAGTCGCAAGTTTTCTATCTCCACAAAGCTTAACAAGGGCAAGAAAATATAGATACATCTCAAAGTTCCTCTCCTTGTAGCTAAAGAATACCTAAAATCTCCAAAAGGAGAGGCATACTAACTGTATAACTTATAACTCAGACCACTCCCCTCTCACAGATAATGTCCATCTAGTTCAGCTTTCATGATTCTAGATTGCCATATAGTACTGGATTCAGGAGGAGAACTGATGTTCATTCTAATGTCTTCAACAATATTACTTTGCTTCTTGTGTGTTCCAGCTCCCAAAATACTTCATCAAGCTATGCCTCTCAATACCTTCCAATGAAACTGATAGTGAACTGAAATAATAAATGAATTAATTAAAGTAGTAGGAAAAAAGTTAACACACAAAATCAATGGTCTACAAGTACATGAACAATAAAGAGATGATGTTATAAAAAACACTTTTGTAGTTGCTACAACATAAAAGATAAAATATTTATGAATAAACATAACAAATATGCAAAGCCTACATGAGGAAAACTTTAAAACACTCGTGAAATACAGAAAAGTAAGCTTCACTAAATGGGAAGACATCAGTTGTGATGCAACATTACAAAAGCACCATGCATAATTATCTCCTTTAGATAATTTATAAATTTCATATGATGTCAACAAAAATAGAACTGTTTCTTCCCCTGGAGGTAGAAAAGTTGATTCTAAGGTTCTTTTGAAATAAAAAAGATAAAATCATAAAACAGAAGACCAATTGCAGATGACTAGTTTAACAGTTACTTAAAATACTACAAAGCCCCCATACTTAAAACAGTCTGTTGCTGGTAAGTTAATAAACAGATGGCTAACGAAAGGGAATAGTAAAATCAGAAATGGACCATGTTCATATAAAAATTTAGTATATATTAAACATGGCAAAATGATGGAATTTTAATAAAAGATGTTGGGTCAAATGATAATCAGTAGGAAAAAACACATAAAATTGAAAGCATACTTCACAAAATCCAAATAATAAACTCAAAATAAAACATCAATTATGCTGTAGGTTGTCTGTTTACTCTGTTGATTGTTTCTTTCCTGTGCAGAAGCTCTTTAGTTTAATTAGGTTCCACTTGTCATTTTTTGTTTTTGTTGCAATTGCTTTTGAAGACTTAGTCATAAATTCTTTCCCAAGACTGGTGTCCAAAAAGAATGGTGTTTCCTAGGTTTTCTTCTAGGATTCTTATGGTTTGAGGTCTTACATTTAAATCTTTACTACATCCTGAGTTAATTTTTATATATGATGATAAATAGTGATCCAGTTTTATTCTTCTGTATATGTCTGACCAGCTGTCCCAACACCATTTATTGAATAGAGAGTTCTTTTCCCGTCACTTATTTTTGTTGACTTTGTTGAGGATGAGATGGTTGTAGGTGTGTGGCTTTATTGCTGGATTCTCTATGCTGTTCCACTGGTTGATGTGTTGGTTTTTGTAGCAGTATCATGCAGTTTTGGTTACTGTAGCCTTATAGTTTAAAGTCTGGTAAAGCGACATCTCCAGCTTTCTTCTTTTTCCCTAGGATTGCTTTGGTAATTGGGGTCTATTTTGGTTTCATATGAATTTTAGAATAGTTTTTTTCTAGTTTGGTGAAAAATGACATTGGTAGTTTAATAAGAATTGCATTGAATCTGTAGATTGCTTTGGGCGGTATGGCCATTTCAACAATATTGATTATTCTGATTATTGAGCTTGAAATATTTCTCCTTTTATTTATGTCACCTATGATTTATTTTAGCAGTGTTTTGTATCTCTCCTCGTTGATATATTTTACCTCCTTGGTTAGATGTATTCCAAGTATTTTATTTTTTAAACAGTCAACCTACAGAATGGGAGAGAATATTTACAAACTACATAGCCAGAAAAGGTCTAATATTCAAAATCTATAAGAAACTTAAACAATTCAATAAGCAAAAAAAACAAGTAACTTCATTTAAAAGTAGGCAAAAAAAATGAACAGGCACTTCTCAAAAGAAATCACACAAGCAGCCAACAAGAATACGAAAAAAGACTCCACATCACTAATCATAAGAAAAATGCAGGCCGGGCGCGGTGGCTCAAGCCTGTAATCCCAGCACTTTGGGAGGCCGAGACGGGCGGATCACGAGGTCAGGAGATCGAGATCATCCTGGCTAATGCGGTGAAACCTCGTCTCTACTAAAAAAAAAAAATACAAAAAACTAGCCGGGCGAGGTGGCGGGCGCCTGTAGTCCCAGCTACTCGGGAGGCTGAGGCAGGAGAATGGCGTAAACCCGGGAGGCGGAGCTTGCAGTGAGCAGAGATCCGGCCACTGCACTCCAGCCTGGGCGACAAAGCGAAACTCCGTCTCAAAAAAAAAAAAAAAAAAAAAAGAAAGAAAGAAAGAAAGAAAGAAAAATGCAAAGCAAAACTACCATGAGATGCCATCTCACACTTGTCAGAATGGCTATTACCAAAAAGTCAAAAAACAACAGATGCTGATAAGGCTTCAGAAAGGAGGAGTGCTTACAACTGTTGGTGGGAATGTACATTAATTCAGTCACCATGGAAAGCAGTTTGAAGATTTCTCAAAGAACTTGAAACAGAACTACCATTCCGCCCAGCAATCCTGCTGTTGGCTATATACGCAAATGAAAGTAAATCATTCCACCAAAAAGACACATACAGTAACGTGTTCATTGCAACACTTTTTATAATAGCAAAGACATGGAATACAATGAAGATAGGTGCCCAGCAGTGGTGGACTGGATAAAGAACATGTGGTACAGGCCAGGCGCGGTGGCTAACGCCTGTAATCCCAGCACTTTGGGAGGCTGAGATGGGTGGATCACGGGGTCAGGAGATCAAGACCATCCTGGCAAACAAGGTGAAACCCCGTCTCTACTAAAAATACAAACAATTAGCCAGGCACAGTGGCGGGCGCCTGTAGTCCCAGCTACTCGGGAGACTGAGGCAGGAGAATGGCGTGAACCTGGGAGGCGGACCTTGCAGTGAGCAGTAAGCCGAGATCGCAACACTCCACTCCAGCCTGGGCGACAGAGGGAGACTCTGTCTCAAAGGGAAGGGAAGGGAAGGGGAAGGGAGGGGAGGGGAGGGGAGGGGAGGGAAGAAAAAGGAAAGAAAGAAAAAGAACAGGTGGTACATACACAGCATGAAATAGTATGCAGCCATTAAAAAAAAAATTAAGATCATACCTTTGCAGCAGCATGGATGCAGCTGGAGGCCATTATCCTGAACAAATTAACATGTGAACAGAAAACCACTTATAAGTGAAACATTCAGACAGCTAAACATTTGCTACTCATGAACATAAAGATGGCAGTGATGGACACTAGAGATTACTAGAGTGAAGAAGTAGGTGGAGTGGGGTTTGAAAAACTAACTATTGGGTACTATGCTTATTACTTTGGTGACAATATCAATTTTATCCCTAACCCCAGCATCATGCAATATACCCAGGTAACAAACCTGTACATGAGCCCGCTGAATATAAAATACATTAAAAAATAAATGAATAAAATCAATACAAAAACTAAGTACAAAAAAGAAAATCATAGAAGCACTAGAAGGAAACATGTAAACTCCTTTATATTCTCAAGATGAGAACATCTTTCTAACTATTGTTCAAAATCAGAAACAAAAAAGAAATACAAGTTCAACTACCTTAAAAAATGTCTACATACCAAAAAACAACTCAGCAGCAAAAACAAACTCAAAAGATAAATGATAAACTGGGAGGAAATACATGCAAAAAGTATTATAAAAGGGTTAATATTGTTAATAAATAGACAACTTTAAAAAATTGGTGCCAAAAAGGCTAAAAAAATCCCACTAGAAAAATGATTAAAAGACTCAGATGGTTTACAAAAATGAAAAAGACTCAGACAGTTTACAAAAAATTTTCCCCCTAGCATATGTGTAATCTGATTTCCTAAAGAGAGGACCTAAAATATATTTGAAAAAAAAAATGGCAAAATATTTTCTGAATTTAAAACAAATTGTTAGTTCATAGATCAAAGAAACACAATAAAGTCCAAACAGGATAAATACAAAGAAAACCACACCAAAACCCATCATGCATATTTCTGAAAATTACTGATAAGGAAAAAATCTAAAAGCAACTGGGAGGTGGAGGTGGAGGAGGGCACACATCGCTGATTCATATTTTGATGTTCTAACCCCAGTACCTCAGAATGTGACTATATTTAGAGATAAGGCTTTTAAATAGGTAATTAAGGGTAAATGAGGTCACATAAGTGCACCCTAATTCGATCTGATTGCTGTCCTTATCAAAAGGGGAAATTTGGAAGCATAGAGAGCTATCATGGGAATACACACACAGAGAAAATGTTGGTGACAAGATGGCCAGCCATCTGCAAGTCCAGGAGAGAGCCCTTGAAAGAAACTACTTGCCAATATCTCAATATTGGAATTCTATCCTATAGAGCTGTGAGAAAATAAATTTCTGCTGTTTGAGCCATCCAGTCTGAGGTATTTTGTTATGGTAGCTGTAGCAAACTAATGCACATATTAAGAACAGAGAAATAAAGAGTGACCCCACAATGAGCTTTTTGTATCTATAATGTATAGAAAGAGATAATCCCAGGGCTTTGTTGTTATTAATAGCATAGGGCATTAGGAGAGTACAGAAGGAAATGGATATAAATTATTAGTGGGCCTTTCGTGCCATGTAGAAGAAGATATAGTAACCTTGTAACTATAACTTACCCAGCATTTTAAAAAGTTTGATCCTAAGAGTTAGTTCTATAGAATATTAATAAGTTTTCTTTGGAAAACAAGAGGGACTTTAGTACATTTTGTAATTTGCTATAAACCAAATACTTTTCTTGATTCAGGAAAATGCATCTACCAAACAGCATAAGGTAACATGTGATGACTTTTTCTAAACACTTTAAAAACAAAAATTTAATTCATTTATTTGGACCCTGATAAATGTTCACTGATTGTATCTGGAAACTGCAGAAAGCAAATGTATTTTTCCCCTCAGCATGTTTGTATGATGTTGATCTTAAAGATAGTATGATCTCAAATTAAATGTTTGAAATATCTTTTGTAACTCTTGACTGACTGTCTAAATCTTTGCTTAATTGAGATCATGGGTACACAATATCAGCAAGACAAAACAGCATTTCTGATTTAATTAGATTTTCCTATTTTATTAAATTGGTTTTCAACTACATTTGAGAACAGGAGAACACCACTTCCAAGAAGATTTTGTACTTTCAGTCTGGCCTTTTAAGACATATCAAGGCTTTTCTGGTATATATTTTACTGATTATCTCATAAAATCGTTTCATGACAAATTCACAGTACAGTGGTTTTATAGTAAATGGAGATAACAGAATGCACATGAAAATTTCTTCTAAAATCAAATCCAACTGCCTACTACTTAGTATCCACTATACCTTCATTACGATTAGGAAGAGTTAGCTGTATTTCTATTTTCTTAAATTATTATTTGATGAAGTATTTTTTTTAAACTATTAATTCTAAATTCCATGGATTTCACTTTAGTTGTAGTTGTTTGCCAATTCCTTTGAGTTCAACATGCTGCAAATTCACTCTGCTTTTAATGAATCAGAAGACTCCCACCTGGCAGAGACTATCATTTGTTTGTTCAAAATGACCTTCATTTTCTTGGGAAAGAATATTGTACAGATGACATAGTTATTCCAGGTTTCCATGCTACTAGTTGTTAAAGAAAAAAAAAATCTCAGATTGGCATATTTACTTTTTGAAACAGAGAAAATGTAAACACTTTTATGAGATTTAGTTTCATAAGAGTTGCACTCACCATCTCAATTATTTAAATATGAATAAAAGTGAATTCTTTCAAGACTGGTATAAAGCCAATGCTTGATTTAATAAACAGATGTATGAACAGAATTCTTTATAAGGAAACTAAATAGCTGGGAGAGGAGAAGGACAGAGCTGCTATAAACCAAAAAAGTCTCCATCAAATTACAGAACATTAGGACTTGTAGGTCTCATAGAAACAATCTTCAGACAAATGAATCAAAAATTAAAGAGTGTTAGTGATTTTCCAAAGACGGTACAAGTAGGAGATTCTATGGGATTGTCTTTGAGTGTGAATAATTTGTGTGCCAAATAAACACCTTTACCAAAACGGTTCCATTTGAAGAATATCTCAACATTTAGGAATTTGAGCTGAAAACTTTGCGTAAACATTTCTTGTAGCTTGTTCCTTAAGACTAAGTGTGGTAAATCTCTGCTAATGCCAATACCTGGCTTAACAAGACCATTTATTTATAAATTGTCACCCTAGCCAAAAACTTGTTCTCTCCATGCAACAGCTGCCTTTTGAACAAATTCCTTCTGGTCACCGTTAGGATTTTTCATTTCATTTCTGTTCTTCTCCAGGCTCCCCAACGTTCTGCCACTAAAATTTCGTAATCCTGTTTCCTCATATGTAAAATGGGAAACATTTTTGTTTTCAATGTGTTTGTTCTTAATTCTAAGGAGTGATATTATTTTAAAAAGCAAGTTAATTCTGTTAAGAGTCTCTCATGCAAAGTTTTTTCGCATTCTTGCATTTGAGGGAAACAAGAAGTAATAGGCGATCAAGCATGCAGAATCTTGTCATTTTGCTGTTATAACAGCATATTCCAGTCATACACTGTCATATCTCACTATTTAATTGGACATGCCTCAAAGGACAGAAAAGAGAGGAAAAATAACATTTTTGTGAATATTGTTCTTTTAGTGGCATTGTAGCATATAAAACATAAGAGTTACATATCTTGTTTCAAATGTAAATATCTCTTGTCTACTACTTTCTGTTTGTTCTTTACTCTGGAAACACTATTAATGAATGTGTAAAAATCTAGTTACCATAGTGATAAGTCTGGTTTTGCTCTTAGCTGTTACCTCTTTTCTTTATAAATTTATCTCATAACATTTTTCTAAATTTCAGATTATAATTGTTTGATAAAATAATTACTCTAAATACTAAAATAAAATTTTATATAATTTCAGGGCAAAATTATTTAGAGTTTTAAGTGTTAATAACATTATTATAAATGACTCTCATCCTCTTGATTTTATCTAATGTACTTGATTTTTGAAATAAAGGAGAAAAGATGAGACCAATATTCAAGGCTGTGTTTATTAATCTTTAATTGTAGTATAAATTCTGGTACTAGGTTAGGTCAATTTTACAATAGTCATCGTGGCCTATTCATTTGGTTATCATTTATTTTAAAATATATATATATAGGCCAGGCACAGTGGCTCACACTTGTAATTCCAGCACTTTGGGAGGCCAAGGTGGGAGGATTCCTTGAGGCAAGGAGTTCAAGACCCGCCTGGGCAACAAAGTGAGACTCTATCTCTACAAAACAATTTTTTAAATGCTTTTTAAAAAGAGATGATCAAGCACAATAAGAGGCTATCCCATACATTCCTTCCCTTCACTAGGAAATTCTCACCACCAGCAAAGCCTGATGTACAGCTGAGTCGAGTTAGCTTCACAAGTAGCATGTGACCATACTCCAACTATAACAATACAATGAATGATCAGTGACCAATCAGAACTTCTGTAAGAATTTGAAATTTGGCTTTCAAAGAATGTAGATTCACAAGTCATGCAGATTTTTATCAGGAATGGCAGTTCTTTTTGTAGCAAGAAGTAGGAGACTTACCAAGAAAATAGAGTGAGAAATAATTTGACTCTAGAGAGGTGGAAAAAGTAGCTGCCCTGGTGGCTTCACAATTCATGACTTCAACAAGGCTCAATTGTGCTTTTCCCGCATATTCAAAACATTTCCTCTTTACTTGAATGGATTCCTGTTCCTTGTCACCAAAGAAATATCAATACTAACACTCTTGGTGATGCATTTACAAGGTGATCTAATGAAACCCATGTATGCAAGATCATTTTAAAAAGACACTGTAGTTCTATATTGTTGGCACATAGATCCAATTTAAGTTCAGTGGCTCAAATTACACTGTTTAATTGCTTGAAAATCAGCAGAAGTTGGTAATACTTTCCTAGAGATTAACTCTTAGAGTTAAATAAGATCCTTGAGACTTGTCTAAAAATATTAACAAGGTGGCTCTAATAAGAATAATTTCCCCTTCCCAGTTGGATTAGACATTAAATACCAAAAGATAATTCTGAACTCGTGCATTTCTATTGCTCACATAGTCTTTTAAACTGAAAGCAATGTCCAATTAGGGACATAAATGTTGAATAAAAGTTGAGATATATGTTCTTAATACTGAATTTAATAAAAATATGTCACATCTTTCATTACATAAAGATCCTCAATGCCTACAGAGTAAAATCTAGAGAAGTAACATAAATGCAGGCACAGGTAACATAAGTGGCATAAGTAAAATAAATGCAGCCTGGCATAAGTAAAAGTACAGGTTCAGCATACTTTTAAGACTCAACATCCCAACACTGGCCACCCTCTAAGCTACAATCATGCAGAATCACTTGCTACTTGCACAAAACACCACGATTTGGACATTCTAATACTATCAAAATACCATCCAAGCCAGTCTCAGTTCCTACTTTCTCAGTCTCAAGTATGGAGCTACATGGGGGCCAGCATTTGTAAGTAGATTACTGCATCAGGACATCAAAGATTTGTGGAAATATGACAGCTGGTTATTTGTTGTTTGGAAAAATGATCCGGCTATTGAGCAGGCTTATTTGGAACCTTAAAGTGAGTAAACAGGGATGACATCTTGGCCAGAGATAAATATTTATTTTCTTTTTCTTCTTCAGGGGCTCTGGAGACAAGAAGGAGTTGTTCTTGCTAAGCAACTGGTTAAGCTCACCACAAAAAAAAAAAAAAAAAAAAAAAAAAAAAAACCTTATTATTATTTTTTTTTATTTAACATTTTTTCTTACACAAGCCTGCCAGAGCCAGAGAAATCTCAAACAGAGATTAAGTGTAAAAAGACTTTTGGCATCTGTATTGTTAGTTACTGGAATGGGTATGTGGCATAAAATTGGAAATCCCAGAGTCTATAGCTTTTTATTTTATTTTCAATGTTTATATGTGGGTTTCTTTTTCTTTTTCTCTTTTTCCTTTCCTCTATTTCCTTAGTTGAGTCTAAGAAAATGATTTGATTCTTTGTTGAAAGTCAGGTCAGGCTACAGTCGGAAATAAGGAGAGAACAAAGACTTTATAATGTCTTAAGGAAAAGTCTCTTTTTAAAAGGAGAGGTTATGTTCAAGGACTAATATAAGACAAAATTTATTGCTTCAAATTTAGCCTCTAATGTATGGGTTTGAGAAATGCCGACAGCAGCAGCACAATAGCATTAGCTACCATGAGATTTGCGAGAAAAGTCCATGACAGAAGTTATATGGATTCCTACTGGGATACTGGAGGCAGGGATTATGAAGGTTTCACAGCAAAAGCAGAGGACTAAACAAACAAGAAAACAAAGAAACAAACAAACAAAAAAACCCTTGAATTCTACAGAGCACAGTGACAAGCATGTGACAGCAAAATTAATTGTTCAACAGAATTTTCCCCACAAAACTGTTTAAATTACGAACTCTGGACAACTGGTATGCACAGATTATACTCTGGATAATGTTAAAACAAGATTTTCTTTTTATCCTTTCTCTGTCCTTCCATTTTCCCAGAAAACATCATATATCTGATCTGATCTCTGATGTGCATGTGATATTGGGATACGTCAGTCCAATAAGGCTAAATCCTAGGATTTTATTTTATTTCATTTTGAACTCAGGCAGCGCATATATCTTTCTGCTGGAAATGCCACTCTGGAGAATTATGTAAACTTCAAGTTGTTGGGAACCACTATTTTGAAAGGCTTGTCTGTGAATGAAGTCTGCACAGAAGAACGCAGAGCCCAAGCGAAGGCAAAAGGAGAGAGAGAAAGAGGCTTGATTACATCGTTTGGGCCCCTAGATCCACAAGCATTATAAGTTGCTCTGCTACACAGGACAGTACAGTACATATTCTGCTATAAGCTAGTCAGTGTTGAAGTCCTGTCTGATACCATCATCTTGTTTGGAATCATTTTTTTATAAGAACTTGCATTTTTCTTATGAATTTCTTAGGTAGAGGACTAGTTTTTTAATAGTCTCGTGGTTCGAGTGATTCTCCTGCCTCAGCCTTTCAAGTAGCTGGGATTACAAGTGCATGCCACCATGCCTGGCTAATTTTTGTACATTTAGTAGAGACAGGATTTCACCATGTTGCCCAGCCAGGTTTTGAACTCCTGACCTCATGAGATCCTCCTGCCTTGGCCTCCCAAAGTTCTGGGATTACAGGCATGAGCCAACACGCCCAGCCTAGTCTGTGTTAACCATTTCAGATACTGAAAAATGAGAGTACTTAAGACTTGGGATTGAATTAATCCAACCCTGAAAATGTTACAGTGCTGGCTACTGATTCTAGTTAGGTTGACTGAGAAAAATACTAAAATTCCACCAAGCCCCCAGTTAAATCTATTTGCAGAGAATGAGAAAATTTGGAAATGGAGTGCTTTTAAATTTTAATTTCTTTTTATTAAAATCTGCAAAAGGAATTAATTTTAAATTTAATTTTTCTGTAAAACCTTAGTAAGAAGGAGAGTTATAAATTGAAGGCATTTTTCTTAACTGACATTATTGTTGAGCTAAGCCACCGTGTAGTACTAATTGAAAAACCTCTCCTAATGAACATGACTGAAAAATGTGGATAGGCATACTTTGAAATTCGTAATAAATTAGGGAGTGATATTTTAATCTAGTATATGCTGGAACCTTGGAGATAGCCTAATTAGTGTCTGTTCTGATGCTTTTTTTTTTTTTCTTTTTTTTTTTTTTTTTGGTGTAGACTAAAGTGTCTGGCTCTCTTTACCCAGGAAGGTACAAAATAAGCAGTTGTATGCATTGACAACTAGACGTAAGATGAAAAGAACAGAATTATCTTGATACACTTCAGGATCTCATATTCCAAAAACCAATCCTCACAAAATCCTCAGAAAAGCCCCATGAAATGGGTAATTTTATTATTCTAAGCTTATGCATGAGGGAAGAGGATAGAAAGCCTAAATAATTTGTCCAAACACACCCAGCTAGGATTTGAACATAAGAGGTAGAGCTGAGGTTTGGGAACATAGGTAATCTGGTCTCCAAATTGCTTGCTCCTCTAAAGAAAAAGGAGATATTAATATGATGGAGTAGAGTATGAAGCATTAATTTGATCATTCGTGGTATATTTTACCATGAAGTGGGGTACTGTGTCTTAGTTGTCTCTGATACACTGCAGCTGTATCAAGAAATGGACACAGGATCTGTGTCTCACATGGAGATACC
>NC_045436.1:94222462-94226914 GCF_002776525.5 Piliocolobus tephrosceles
GGACATGCTTGTCTCGTCTCAATATTAATTTTTAAGAGCAAAGCAGGATCTCTTGCAAGCTTTAAGCTTAGAACCTGTGTAGACTCTGTGTATCAAACCTTTACCCGCAATCTGCAGATACCTGTTCAGATATGAATCAAAGGGTTATTTGATCTCCCTTTTGCTTGTGTTCTTTGTGTATAATCATTTGGAAACCAGCTGGTATGTCGTGAGTGATTTGGAAAAGCATGATTTAGGCACTGTATATTGTTTGGAGTTAATACTGTTACAGGTAGTTAGACAGGCATGAGCAGGGAAGGAGAAGGCTCTCCCCCACCCACTAGAAATGTCAGGTGATAGTTTGGCCATTATCACATTTCCTCTCTAAAAGTGTTAAATTGGCAGCTAGCACCAGGGAGAGGCCATTTCCTGATGGTCCACACCTGTTGCTCTAAAGTGTTAAATGAACGCAGACACCAGGGAGAAGTAATTTTCCAGGCATGTGCATTAAGAGACAAAAACGGCAGAGCATGACCTTCTGGGAACACACCGCTGGAAAAGGGAAGAAAGACTCAGATGGGCATGTGTACAACTTCTGAAACACACTGCGTGTGTCCTAAGGGTAAGGAGGGTACTGCGCATGCGAACAGTCCACCCTAAGTGAAAATTCATGGAAAAGGAGCCAGCGAATAAAGTCCTGGGATCAAGGTTAAACACCTCACTTGACCTTCAGGTGCCCGCTTGAGTCTCTTCCAAGCTACTTTCCTTTCTTTCCTGTTCTAAAGCCCTTTTAAATAAACTTCCACTCCTGCTCTAAAACTTGCGTTGGTCTCTTTTTCTGCCTTATGCTCCTCGGTCGAATTCTTTATTCTGAGAAGGCAAGAACTGAGGTTGCTGCAGACCCGTATGGATTCACCACCCATAACTCGAATACTTTCCACCAGTAACAATACCATCAAATGGTATCAAACCACCACTTGATTTCTATGTTTTTAACTTGCCTTACATTAATCAAGTCTTTTTTGAAGACTTACAACACAATGTGAATAGTTGCATTCATTGATCAACGGACTCTGCCCCCAGCTGGATATGAAAAATATCTGAAAGCAGTTCTTGCACTTTAGTATATGCATATTTTAAGATGACACAGTGAGGGGTCACTTACTATTTTTCCTTATCTTGCAACGATGTCATACTTGTTAATTAAGCCAACTTTTCAAAATATTGATTTTATTTTCTAATGTTCAGAGAGAAGGCTATTTGATAGTCATTCAAAGATAACTAATTTATAAATAATCAAAGATTTTATCAATCGGTAAAGTGAAATATGCAATAGACTTAAGAGTAGAAATAAAGAGAATAAGTTATTTCTGTTAGGTTTTAGAATAGAAATTAGAGTATGGTCTATTTATGTCAAATATATTAATAGGATCTATTTCAAACTGAGAGTAATAGCATAAAGTTTATGTCCAAGAGTCAAACAACCACCATGAACACACCTGCAGTAAAACCTGGGTGTACTGATGTTTACTGCAGCAAGGGAGACCGTATACCATGGGATTTGTTGGGCATCTTAGTGTTATGTTTATATGTTTGCGTCCCTTTCAAAATTCATGTTGAAACTTAATCTCCAATGTAACAGTATTAAGAGGTAGCACCTTCTGGAAAGTGATTAAGTCATGAGGGCTTCACCTCATGAATGAATTAATGCCCTTATAAAAGGGCTCAAAGGAACTAACGAGGTCCCTTTTGCCCTTCTACCATCCCTGCCACGTAAGGATGCAGCAAGAAGTGCCATTTCTGAAGCAGGGTAATCCTCACAAGACACCAAATCTACTAGTTCCTTGATCTTGGACTTTCTGACCCCCAGAACTACGAGAAATTTACATTATTTAAAAGTGACTCAGTCTTAACTATTTTGTTAAAGTGTCACAAATAGACGAAGACATTCAGTAAGAATGATCTTAAAATAATTTATTGTGAGATTAGGGCTTGTGGCAGATGATCTGGCAGAGATCTAAGAAGTAAGAGTTCAAGGACGGTTTATCTCCGCATTGGGTACTGTCAGGAAGCAGTCATTCCATGAATGAATATCTTAACAAATTTTTCTCTGAAGCCAAAAGAGTGAGGATAAAGCTATAATTGTTTTAAATTTTAAAAAGGCAGTCATTCATCTTAGCTGGGAGAGGGAGGTTTTGGTAATTTTGTGTGTTTACATTGGCCCAGTCTGTATCTGTGTTCAAACATGATTAGGATCTGGTTTTGTTTTTGTCTCACTTTACTGGGGTCAGAGTGGCCTTATCTGATGCTGGTTATCTCAGGGATTGTTTATATATTGTTTACATTGAACAGAAGAACACCATGGCCTCAATGTGGATGCCAAACCAGCTCTGGGTATCTTTCCTTCAAAGGATGACATACAATTAAAACAAGTATGGGATGATTACTATTTGTTTCTAAGAAAAACATTGAAGTTTGCAATTTCTTCATCTCAAGGTAGAGAAAACAAATGTTTGCATCAGAGTGGTAAAAGAGCTATAATAATTTCAATGTAACTAAATTTTCAGTGACCCTTTCCTTCAGAAAAGTAAATGCCTCCAATTTTGTACAACTATTCTTAAAGTCACACTTCTCTACTCCTTAGACCATATAACGTTCACAGCGTTGTCTTGGGAAAATACTGAATATAACCAAAGGCTTGTGCAAAATGTAAAATATGCCATCTCATTGAGGAACTGTGAATTTAGCAGTGTGATATACTAATATTCCAAAATTGTAGAGATACTTTAATTTTTGTAGTTTGTGTTTAAATCCCTAACTCTTCCTTCTGTGTATGGAAAAAATGGAAAGCTGTGATAGTAAAATCAATTTCATCTAGTACAATATGATTTATAATGCCTTCTATACTTTGTATTAGTTGAGGACAAGGTCATGAATCAATGTAGATGAAGGTTTTATTTAACTTAAGCATCAGGTTTTTTCCCTCTGTCAAAATTTTACTTATCAGGCTAATATTTGAAAAGTATTCTAGAATTTTTTTCTGTTTCTCAAACCCTTAGCTAGAAATATTATTTCCCTGTGTTCGGTTAAGCAGAGTAGTAGGCAGTTCTTTGTTACTTAAGACTAAGTTTTAACATTTCCTTTACAGCAATCCCTCTATTTTAATAGCTTTAACAAAGGTCACTTTCAGATTAGCTCAAATCTATTAGACTACACTACAATATGTTGGTTTTTCATCGAAAATTTATTTATATATCCATCTAGAATTTTAGACCTTCAATCCAAAGAAGATTTATATGAATACAATATTTTTTGCCATTATTTACAAAAGTAATATAAACGATTCCTTAGGCAATTACTTATTCAGTAGTAGGATTTGGAACAGTCTATTTACTGTCATGTAATCATTTCAATATGTTACATTTTTCTTCTGATTATAATTAATCTCTTTGCATGAGTATCAGATAGAATGACTATCTGATTTGTGGTAACCTGCTGGAGTCACAGTGTCCAGTCTGCATGTGGAGAAAAATAAATATTTTTATAAGAAAAATGAGGCCTTCACCTTACCAGAGAATCTTCACTTTGTCTAAAACAATACACTTTTTTTTATGTTTGATGTAATTTTTCACTCAATTGTAAAGGGTTCTCTCTTCAACAGGAGAACCAAATCCTTAATAAAATCATTGAGTTTAAGAAGTCTCAAGGGAGAGATCGCAGCTAATGTCTACTAGTTTACTAGAGGTCCAAAAACAGTACTATTCACTGGCAAATACTCAGAATACATTTTTTTGATTAAGTTAGAAGTGGTCTGGGTGGTTGTATGAACTTTATTTCTACTTCTACCCTCATATCCAACAAATTCAGATGACTGTATATTCAATTTTATCTTATTAAACTTCAAATATTTTCCTCATTTGAAAGTAATTTTTGTCATCACCTCGTTTGAAGTCAAAAATAATTCATGATTAACTGTGAAAAAGTTTGAATTTGAATACTTTCCAGTCCCTTCTTAGGAGCACTTCTGAATGCTACCCTCTTGATCACTGCAGCTGCAATTGTAGATATATACTGAGCTACCAGAATCACAGATAGCACAAACTCTTTATTTTTTAAGAACCTTAAAATTCATTATAATTTGCAGGTAAAACAATAGACTTAAGAGTAGAAATAAAGATAATAAGCCATTTTTATTAGGTTTTAGAATAGAAATTAGAGTATGGTCTATTTATGTCAAATAGATTATGTTGTTTATTGATTCATTACTGTTAACTCATTCTCCCCAAATATGCAAAAAAAAATTATCTTTGGAAATTTCTTTTTTTTTTTTTTTTTTTTATACTTTAAGTTCTAGGGTACATGTGCATAACGTGCAGGTTTGTTACATATGTATACATGTGCCATGTTGGTGTGCTGCACCCATCAACTCGTCAGCACCCATCAATTCATCATTTATATCAGGTATAACTCCCC
>NC_045436.1:94231914-94255671 GCF_002776525.5 Piliocolobus tephrosceles
GGTCAGTGACCCACTTGAGCAGGCAGACTGCCCCTTCTCAGATCTCACCCTCCGTGTTGGGAGATCCACTGCTCTCTTCAAAGCTGTCAAACAGAGTCGTTCGTGTCTGTACAGGCTTCTGCTCCTTTAGCTGAGCCCTGTCCCCAGAGGCGGAGTCTACAGAGACAGGCAGGTTTCCTTGAGCTGCCGTGAGCTCCACCCAGTTCGAGCTTCCCAGCGGCTTTATTTACCTACTTAAGCCTCAGCGATGGCGGGCGCCCCTCCCCCAGCCTCGCTGCTGCCTTGCGGTTAGATTGCAGCAGACTGCTGTGTTAGCAAGGAGGGAGGCTCCGTGGGAGTGGGACCCTCCCGGCCAGGTGTGGGATATAATCTCCGGTGTGCCGGTGTTACAGCGCAGTATTGGGGTGGGAGTTACCTGATTTTCCAGGTGTTGTGTGTCTCAGTTCCCCTGGCTAGGAAAAGGGACTCCCTTCCCCCTCGCGCTTCCCAGGTGAGGCGATGCCTCCCCTTCTTCAGCTCTCGCTGGTCGGGCTGCAGCAGCTGACCAGCACCGATTGTCCGGCACTCCCGAGTGAGATGACCCCAGTACCTCAGTTGAAAATGCAGAAATCACCGGTCTTCTGTGTCGCTCGCGCTGGGAGATGGAGACTGAAGCTGTTCCTATTCGGCCATCTTGCTCCGCCAGAACTTTCTTGAAATAATTAAAGTGTACTCATTATGAATGAAAGCTCTTGCTATAACATTACCATTAAATTTTTACCAATGAAAAGAATTTATTGCAATGACATGTTTTCTCATAAGTAACATTAGTAGAGGCCAAGATAACAGAGGAAGTGGGGACATGCTTTCCAGTGTGTAATATAAGAGATTAAATATTTAAAATATAGTTCTGTAGCAATGAAAAAATAAAATGTATTGGAAAATATGGGTGGCTTACCAGAGAAAGTGTGAAATATTCACAATTATTGAACAGGAAATCACATGTGAGTAGTAAGGAGAAGATGTAAAGAGGTTTGGACTGGCATGGACTTATAGGTTTGGTTTTATGTTAGTGCAGAACATATATTAAAAAGACATTTTATCCATTTCAGCTACTTGGAACAAATTTCTATCTGCTGCAGTCCAGCCAGTCCCTAATTTATTTTCCTAGCGTAATAGGAGGTTGGCTTCCTGCTTATATAGTCTAGGCTCCACTATATTTGGGGCCACCTGAACTCCACTCCACCTACAGGTACAGCTATAACCCTACTGTCTGATGATTTTGATTAAGGCACATACAAAATACGAATATCCATGGATTCATTGTTTGACAGTTTAACATCAAATTGTCTTTATTGCTTTGTTGCTAGGACCCGGCTCATCTTGCCACCTAGTTCTGTGCAATATATATCTTTGCCTTGTTCTTCATGACTTAGTTTAACCTTGTAACTTGTGTCCATGGATTGGTTTTTGTCTTATTCTTCATGAAATTACCTTTCAGCTAAAAACAGAAAATCCAACTCACACATTTAAACAGTAATAGAGATTTATTTCTCCCCATTACTGGAAGATTTGGGTTGAGTTTCAGAGATTGTTTGGTTCAACAGCTCAGCAGTATCACTGGGGACATGGTTGCTTTTTCTCTTCTTTCCTTTTTTCTTTTCTTTTTATTTTTCAATATATTTTAAGTTCTGGGATACGTATGCATATGCAGAATGTGCAGATCTGTTACATAAGTATACATGTGTCATGGTGGTTTGCTGCACCCATCAACCTGTCATCTACATTAGGTATTTCTCCTAATGCTACCTCCCATTCCCCCACCTCCCAACAGGCCCTGGTGTGTGATGTTCCACTCCCTGTGTCCATGTGTTCTTGTTGTTCAACTCCCACATATCAGTGAGAACATGTGGTGTTTGTTTTCTGTTCCTGTGTTACTTTTCTGAGAATGATGGCTTCCAGCTTCATCCACGTCCCTGCAAAGGACATGAACTCATCCTATTTTATGACTGCATAGTATTCCATGATGTATATGTGCCACATTTTCTTTATCCAGCTTATCATTCCACATGTATGTTTATTGTAGCACTATTCACAATAGAAAAGACTTGGAACCAACCCAAATGCCCCTCAATGATAGACTGGATAAAGAAAATGTAGCATGGTTGCTTTTCTATCTCTATCCTATCTTCCCCGTGTGAGATTAATTCTGGTTTAGTTAACTGCTAGCAATGGGTACATCTTGAATTGTTACAGCATTTACACAACAAAAATTAACTTCTCAATCACATCATCATCCAATGTGAATATTTCTGGTGGTAATGGCCTTCTATGTCATCATTTAGGAACATGGGCTCTTCCCAACGTGTAGTTTCACTCTCTTATAAGTGTTCAGAGTTCTCTTCATTCAACTAGTGTGCAGCAAAAGAGAGCATAGGGGAGGCATACTTTCTTATCACTTTGCCTAGAAGTGACAAAAATAGAATTTAGTTATATGGATATGTGCTATTCCTAAGTACAAAATGCATAGAAAATATCTTACAATGTCAGGCAAAACAGGAAATCGGTTTTGGTAAGTGTATAGCATTCTCTGCTATAGTTGACTTCCCAGTAAAGGGAAAAATGGCATAGTACTTCCAGGATTCACATCTCATACCACATCTTCCTGAACTGGAAACTGGGATTGTTTCTGGCAACAAAGCAAATGAGAATGAGAGAACCTCTTTCCCCAAATCTCCAGCATGCCTCTGCTTGTCTCTTATTAGCACAAATGGAGTCTTAAGTCTATTACTGGGTCAGATTCTTAAGGTAGGCCACAAAATTCTGTGTGTTGCTTCACTGGCACCAATCAATATAAAAATGGTCAGGACCACCCTTTGCCCAAACAAGCCTCTTCCTGGAACTAGCGCTGTGTCAGTTTCACCTGAAGAACATTAACTGCATGCGGAAAGGTACATTCCCATATTGTATGTTGTTTAGCAAAGGAGAAGAAGGAATATATATTTAGCTGGAAACCAGTTGTGTCCGTGACAATGCGTAAGTCTTTGTCTCTCTCTAGACTGAATTCTCTGTTAATCCCCAATCTCCTACCCTTGTGAATCTCCAAACCTCATGTGATTTGAAATCAATCTCAAAGTTTCCAGTGTAAGCCACTACATTTCTAAAATTGTCTAAACTTCAGTGTGCTTTCGACTTCAAATTCTATCAATGCTGTGCCCTACTGCCTGGGAAAATGTCTCTTGTGTTCTACTGACAGCATCTTCAGTCCAAATGCTCACTCCCCTAACTCTGCAAAACCAAATTATTGTTTATCTCAACAGCATAGGTATTTCCTGGGTTTATTTCTTTTATTCCTAGTTTGGCCTGTCAGACCATCCTCTAGACTCCAGGACTGATATTCCACAGAAGCCAGGACTGTTGACTAACAACCTTGTCTTATAACTTAAATAACTGAGATCTGATAATCTCCAATTTTGACAGGAAGTAGAGAGCAAGAAAAAAGAAGATGGGAAAAGGAATAAAGGAATTGCTATGTAATAAAAGTACTTTCAATCATGTTTGAGTTCTTGCATATAGCGGGCCAGGCAATGATCTAAGGCTTATTTTATTGATTTCTCATAAGAGCCCTATGTGATAGATAATAATTATTTGCTATTTTACAGATGAGGAAATGAAAGTTGGAGAGGCTAAATATCTTTCTCAACATATTTAGACCATAAGTGTTGGGACCAGAATATAGGCCTGGACTGTGTAACTATGACACAAAGCAAAGAAAAGGTCGATTGAGACTGCAAAGTAAAATATGCCAACTTCTCAATTTTGTCTGTCACTGGACCTTTTCACTTATTTAAAATCAAAGCTCTGTTTATTCATTTACTATTAATATTTTAGACACTTAGTATTGCAAGGTACTGTACTAAGATGTGTGAGAAGATGCAAAGATGAATAATACATGGGATGACCTCAAGAAACTTCTTATCTAATATAGCAAGAGTAATAAATGGAATATTCCTATGTTAAAATACACTAAATTGAATAAGCAAAATATATTATTGATTACATATATAATTATATTAAAATATCTAAATAATGCCATGTATATGCCAGTGGATTGATGACCCACTTACAATGAGTATTGAGGAACTAAAAAGTAGGGAACCAGTGCATTGGGCATAGACTGTGTTACTAAGAATTTTTGCTGAGAAAAGACTAGACCTAGGGATGGCATAAAGTCAAGGAGGAGTTATTGCATATTTTGTGATCATTATTATTTACAATTTGAGAAATTTAACAAGTATACGTTCAGGTGAAAGAACAAGGAAAAGGAGAGGCTGGAGATTAAACAGAAAAGGAAGAAAAACATGCAATTACTTTTCAATAGTTTTATGCAGACTTTCAGTAACCTACGGTTACTGGTTTCTAAATGTGTGCTTTCCATGTGTTTTTCTTGCCTGTTTGCTTTAATCTCTTTTGAATCTCAGGCTCAAAGGACTGGGTGAATTAAACTTCTCAGTTCATGCCACAGCATCATTATCATTGGGTCTACGCAAGGCTGTGTTCTTGCTTCATTTACTTATGCACTTATTTCTAATTCCACACCCGACTTCCAGTTTCGCACCTCTCCAATATTGCAATAAGCAACCATTCCAATCAATGTAATGTGTTCACTTTTGTTTTATTGTGTTGCTGTAAGTTTTCATTATTTTTTGTGTTTATATTTTGAAGTTATTAAAATGATGTTGTCTTGCCTATTTCATTTTATCTCTTATTGTCTTTGTCTCTTATTTTCTTCTCAGTTTTATATCTTTAAAGTCATTCATGTTTCTATGTGCTCTCCATTGATTCTACCTGTGGCATTATACTCCCCAGTGTGGATTCCTCCCATTTTACCTTCCACTCTCTGAGTGATCAACCACGGAATGCCCACAACACTCCACCACCACAAATAATGCTGCAAAGGACACCGTCTTACATATCCCCTGTCACTCACTGTGAGGATTTTCTTGTGATATGTAAATGTAGAAAAAAGTTTATTGATTTCCTCAAGCAAATCTACTGGGACTGAGAAAACACTGAATATATAAATTAATTTGTGGATGATTGATATTTTATAATATTAATACATCTCATCCAAGAGCGTGCAAATTCTCCACACAACAACATGAACATTTTCTCTAAAATATTTTTAAAAGGGGAGTATTTTGATTAACATTGCAATTGTTTAATACGAATTGTCTATTTGAGTTCCATGTTTTTCTTGATCCAATTTTTGATTATTTTTGGAGGAATTAATTCACGTTATCCAGTTTTCAGACTTGTTGGTGAATAGTAATTTTCATAGTCTTTTGCTAGTCTTTTAACCTTTGCTTTCTCAGTGATTTTCTATTTTCATTCTGTATTTTGTTTACTTGCATTTTTTTCCTTTTACCTCTTTCTCTTTTTTCTATCTTAATCAGATTTTCCAGCCATCTTATTAATCTTTTTTAAAATGTAATTTGAAATTATTAATACTTTCTACTGACTATTTCATCTTTTCTGCCCTCTTATCTTTTATTTTCCACCTTCTTCTTCTATTTCCAACATCTTGAGTCAAATATTGAGCTCATTAATTTTTTCTCACTTCTGATATGTGTTTAAAGCTATTAAAATTTTTGCTTGTATAGCTTTATCTGTTTCCCACAAATCCTAACTTTATATAATTTTTGGAAGTCAATTATGTATCTACTCTATGTCTATCCAATTATGTGTCTATTATTTTTCATTATCAAGTTATAAATATCTATATATTTCCTTTATAATTTTCCAGTTTTGCCAAATATTATTTAGAAATATGTAATTTCACTTTCAGAATATATGAGTTTTTCTTCTTCGCTGTTATTTTTTATTTGTTCAAATTTCACTTTGTTTTGGTGGGAGATAAAAGCCTATGAAATACTGATACTTAAGAATCTATTTATGCTTCCTTTATGATCTCATGTACGGCCTAGTTTTAAAAACATTTTATGTATTCTGGAAAAGAATGTATAATTAATATCAAGGAGAATAGGTAGGGAGGTAGATATAGATAGACATAATAGCTCAAGGTTTTTCATTGTATTCTTCATATCTTCAATATCTGTATTTCTGGTCTACTTGTTCTATATGTTTCAGAGCAAAGTATTCTAGAAATAAATAACTATAATTGGTGATTTATCTCTACCTGCTATTTAGTTTGTTGTTTCCTTGATATGTTTGGAATCTATATTGTTAGACAGGCATATGATTATGATAGATATATTATTCTGCCCTATTGTATCTTTTATAAGAAACATATTGTTATGATATCTTTTTACATGAAAATCTATTTTCATCAGATATTGGTACTGCTTCCCCGGCTTTCTTTTACATTTATATTTTCCTGGCATATTTCTCTCCATTCTTTCATTTTCATCATATTTAGATGTTTTGAAATGGATCCCTAGTAAAAAACATATTAATGGATTCTATTTCTGAGTCTAATGTGAAAGCCTAAATTACTACATCTTATATTTCATTAGTATCAGGCAAATTTTCTGATCAGTTTTATTTTTAAACCCATAGGGAGAAATAAATCCCAACCCTGACTTCTGGAAGGAGAAGTGGTACAAAAGCAAAAGACTGGACAATCTGTATATGTTTTCATCACTTTAGTGGGGAATTTTTTTCTTCCTGGTAATTATTCCACCAGTGCCATTATCCAGTTTGAGATGTTGCTGCCAATTTCTAGTAATAAAGAGCAGGAAATAGTCATCCTAAGATTAAAAAACAAAGAGAGAATCAAAAGCAGAAAGTTAAAAAGATTTGTCTTAATTCATTTTCTCATCAAAATATTCAGTGGCAATTTTCAGGCACTCCCCATCCAAACACAAACCAATTTAGGGTAGTCGTAAACCTCCTTGGTGGCTTCACATGCCATTGTTAATTCTTAGAATCCATGTTTCTTTCTTGCTTTTATAATCCTTTCAGGACTGATTGTTTGAGAGAGAACCAAGAGTCATGCTTGTTCACGTTTTGGCAGACTGTAGTGATTTTTTTTAACTGTGTTAGACAGAAAACTAGTTCACTAGATCTTGGTGTTTTCTAGAATCTGGCATTGCATAGGTATTGGCTGTAAGAAATTGCTAATTCCATAGCATTGACTGTATATTGTTATACATTTATTTATCTTGTATCTGCCTTTCTTCTAGCCTGGTGCCATTGTTTTTATCATGTCTATTGTGGCTACCATAATTTTATTAGATATTGTGTGCAATATAAAGTGCTTGACTCAGCAATTTGTCATAGAAGGTAAATCAATACAGGCTCTTTAAATGCTTCAAATCTTTTGAGTTAGTTTATATAATTCAAATACTGCAATTTAATGTTTTTACTGAAGTTAATATGGCTACAAAAAATAAATGTACAATAGAGAGGCCTTTAAGTTAAGAGACTTAAGATAAATTATCTACAAATAGTGAAATATTTTCTTTGCGGTAAAAAAGGGTATGGCAATGGAGAAAAGAAAATAACCATGACAAGGGAAAAATAATGAAAGTTGCTTTTACTCATGAAAGCTGGGAAAGTATATATGAGCTACATGTTTTTGAAGAATAGGAAAAAACTTTCAGCGAATATTGTATAGCCCTAAATATAGAAATAAAATTGAAGAACCACCTCCCTTCTGCCATTCTAAAGAGGAAAAAAACATTCATAAGGCAGGAACTTGGCAGAGTATAGACAGTAAAGAAATAAGATTTGCCAACCACAAATATCAATCACTGAATTAATGTTGAATTTTGAATTGTGTTTATTACATATGCTAATATACTTCTGTGACATTAATGATACAGAAGTATGTGTGCAAAAATCACTAGGTTGAAAGTTATAGACATTGTAATAGATTGTTTCTAATAGTCCCAAATAAATCATGCCCTTATAGTCCCTTCCCAAACTGATTCCTGATTCTGGGCTAACCTTATGACTCGTGCAGGCCAATAGAATACTTCCTTGGACAGAAGTAACATTGTATAAATTATAGGCTTAAATCTTGAAAGGACTTTCAGCTCTTAATTTCACCCTCATGCTGTCTGAGATTTTGCATCAGGGAGCCTGGGCAATTCTCTTGAGGATAAGACAGAATTCTTGGAGATGGAAGACTATGAGGAGAAAGAGAAGTCCAGCCAACCCCCATTTATTCTAGCTATCCCAGCTAAGGCACTGGACATGTGAGTGAGGCCATCTTGCACCCTCCAGCCCTGTCAAGACACCAGCTGATTGCCACCTCAAGAGTGAACCCCGTCGTCACCAGGAGGAAGCAGAGACAAGCAGTGTGCCTGAGCCCAGTCTTGATCACCGGAACAAATATTCTTGACATTGAGTTTTATTTGTGTGTTTGTTTTACAGCTTTATTGAGATATAATGGACATAAGATACATTTCTCCCATGTCAAAGGTATAATTTGTATTTTAACATGAGGACACAGTCATGAAATCATTACCACAATTAAGATAATAAGCATATCCATCACCCATAAAAGTTTCCTTATGCCCCTTTGTAATCTTTTCTTCCTACCCCTCCCCGCATCATACCCTATCCTGGGTAAACCAATGATCTGTTTTCTGCGACTATAGACACATTTAACATTTTTTAAAGTTTTATATAAGTAAAATCATACAGTATGTGTTTGGCCTGACTTTTTTTTAATTTCACTTTAGGTTCTGGGATATATGTGCAGAATGTGCAGGTTTGTTACATAGGTATGCATGTGCCATGGTGGTTTGCTGCACCCGTCAACCAGTCATCTACATTAGGTATTTCTCCTAATGCTATCCCTCCCCTATCCCCCACAACTCCCAACAGGCCCTGGTGTGTGATGTTCCCCTCCATGTGCCCATGTGTTCTCATTGTTCAACTCTGACTTATGAGTAAGAACATGCAGAGTTTGGTTTTCTGTTCTTGTGTTAGTTTGCTGAGAATGATGGTTTCCAGCTTCATCCATATCCCTGCAAAGGACATGAAGTCATTCTTTTTTATGGCTTCATAGTATTCCATGGTGTATATGTGTCACATTTTCTTTATCCAGTCTATCATTAATGGACATTTGGGTTGGTTTTAAGTCTTTGCTATTGTGAACAGTGCTGCAATAAACATACCTGTGCATGTGTCTTTATAGCAGAATAATTTATAATCCTTTGGGTATATACCCAGTAATGGGATTGCTTGGTCAAATGGTATTTCTGGTTCTAGATCCTTGAGGAATCGCCACACTGTCTTCCACAATAGTTGAACTAATTTACACTCCCACTAACAGTGTAAAAGCTTTCCTATTTCTCCACATCCAGCATCTGTTGTTTCCTGACTTGAATATGAACAGACACTTCTCAAAAGAAGACATTTATGCAGCCAACAAACATATGAAACAAAAGCTCATCATCACTGATCATTAAGGACTTTTTTTCACTTAGCATAATCATTTTTAAACTTGTCCACATTGGGTATATCAGTAGATTACTTCTTTGTATTACTGACTAGCATTCTATAATATGGATATAGCACAATTTATTTATGCATTTACCTGTTAATGGACACTTGTATTGTTTACAATTTTTGACTATTACAATTAAAGCTGTTCTGAACATTCATGTACAACTTTTGTATAGACATATGTTTCATTTCTCTTAAATAAATATCTGAGAGTAAAATGTCTGGGTTATGAGCTAGATATATGTTTGACTTGAACATTTTAAGAACTGCCAAACTGTTTTTAAGAGAGGCTGTGCCATTTTACATTCACACAAATCATGTATAAGAATTCCAGTGGTCCTATATCCTTGCCAACTACTGAGAGTCAGTTTTTTTAATTTTCCATATTCTAATATGTATGTAGTAGTGTCTCACTATGGCTTTAATTAGCAAAACCATAATGACTAATAATATAATTATTTAACCTGGGTTGTTAATTTCCTTATCATTGAGTTTTGAGGATTCTTTACACCATTTGTGAATATTTTCTTCCACTGTGTAATTTGTCTTTTTCATTTTTTAACACTGTCATTCAAACAGTTCTTCATTTGGGTAAAGTTCAATCTATCATTTCTTTTCTTTTATAGATTGTGCTCTTACAGTTGAATCTTTAAAAAAAAATAGCCTAAGGTCACAGTACATTTCCTTTGTTTGCTTGTAAAAATTTTATTTAAAAAAAAAATTTTATGTTTAGGTTGTTCACTCATTTTCAATACACTTGTATTAGTTGTAATAAGATATGAATCAATTAATCAAAGTTCCTATTTTTACATATGGCTAACCAATTGTCCTAGCACGATTTTTGAGAAAGGTTATCCTTTCCCTATTCAATTGCCTTGTCATCTTTCTCAAAAATCAATTAGCCATACATATGTGAGTCTATTTATTGATCAATTGATTTATTTAAACATCTTTGTGCCAATAGTGCATTGTCTTTATTAGTTACCTTATGATAAATCTCAAAATTAGGTTTTAAGCCTCCCAATTTATTTTTTAAGGTCCTTATGGATTTTATACATTATATTTATTTCTGTAAGACATTTTAATCAGAACGTTGATTTCTATGAAAATAAAGGGAGTTTATATTTTTTAAAAGGTGGCTGGAGATCACATTTAACCTATAGATTCAAAGGGAGAATTGGTATCTTAATAATACCAAGCTTTCCAGTCCTGAACAAGAATTTATGTACTTGTTTTGTTTTAAACTTTTGCAATGAACTGAATATTTGTTTTACTTAAAAATTCATATATTGAAGTCCTAATCCTCAGTATAATGGTATCTGGAAGTAGGATCAGGCCTTCAAGACGTCATTAGGTTTAGAAGAGGCCATGAAGGCAGAGCCATCATGATGGATGAATGACCTTATAAGAAAAGGAACAGACCAGAACCCTCTTTCGCTTCCCAGTGTGAGAATATAGCAAGAATGTGGCTGTCTGCAAATCACAGAGGGTCAAGGGTCAGAAAACCAGGAACCAAATCAGCTAGCATCTTGATCTTGGACTTAACAGCCTCCAGAACTGTAACAAATAGCTGCCTAGTCTAGGTTATTTGTTATAGTAGCCTGAACTGACTAAGGCATCTCTCTCTCTCTCTCTCAGTAATGTTTTATGGTTTTTCAACTTACAGGTCTTGCATATTTTTTGATAAGTTTATCATTAATGATATCACAATTTGATGCTATTTTAAATAGTATTTAAAATTTTAATTTCAGATTACTTATTATAGCATATAGAGAAATATTTTTAAATATGTTAATCTTGTATCATGCAACCTTGCTAATCTCACTACTATTTTTATAGATTCATTAGTATTTTCTACATAAACAATCAGATTATCTATAAATATAGCTTCACTTGGTCATTTCCAATATGAATGTTTTTACATATTTTTATTGCCTTATGGCCCAAAATAAAATCTCTAGTACAATGTTGAATAGAAATAGTAATAGACATTTTTGTTTTGTTCCTGGTAAAGTTTTCAGTCTTTCCTCATTAAGGTTGAGAAAGTTTCTTAGATTTCTTGTTTGTGGAAAAAGAGCTCTGTCAAATGTGTTTTCTGTCTCAGATGAGATGATTGTATTTTGAGGGGGATTGAGGTTTATGAACACAGTGAATGAATTACAGTGATTAATTGTTAAATAGTAAATAAAATCTGTATTCCTGTGATAAGTCCCCCCAATCATCATGTTTTACCCTTTTTATAAACCATTGTGATGGATTTTGTAAAATATTAAGACCTTTAGCATCTGTTTTTGTGAGATGTGTGGGTCCATGACTTTCTTTCATTGTAATGTCTGTTTTCGATATCAGAAAAATGCTGAGCTCATGGAATGAGCCATGAAGTATTCTCTCTTCATAAATTTTCTGGAACAATTGGTATAGACTTGGTATTATTTCTTCCTTAAATATTTGGTAGAATTAATAAATGAAGCCCTACAGACTTTTAGTTTCCTTTGGGATAAAGTTTTTAAATACAAATTCAATATCTAAATATGGGGTCATTTAGCTTAACTATTTAATCCTGATAAGCTTTGATAGTTTATGTCTATCAGTGAATTTCATCTAAGTAGTCAAATTTATTGTCAGTAAGTTGTTTATAATGTTTCCTTATTACTATTTAAACATCTATAAGATCTACAGTTATGTCACCTCTGACATTTGATATTGACTTTTACTTTATTTCTGGCTTTTCTGGCTGGACATTTATCAACTTCGTTGATGCTCTCAAAGGACCAGCCTTTTGTTTCATTGATTTTCTCTATTGTTTTCCTTTGCTTTATTTTATCGATTTGCTCTATTTATTATTTGCTCTCATGCTTACTTTGAATTTATTTTGATCTTCATTTTCTGGTATTTTTAAGATGAAAGCAGAAGTCATTGATTTCACATCTTCCTTGTTTTCTAATATAAGCATTTAGTTCTATAAATTTCTCTTTAGGAAGTGCTTTATCTGCATCCTACAAATTATTATATATTGTGTTTTCATATTCATGTAGATTACTTTCTAATTTCTATTCCAATTTCTCTTTGACTCATGGATTATTTTGAAGTGTCTTCTTTCATTTCGAAATATTTAGAAATTCTCTATATAGCTTTTAAATTGATGTTTAATTTCATTGTTGCTGTTTCAAGCCACCAAGTTTTTGGTGTTTTGTGTAGCAATTAGATAATTGATAAAGAAATTGTCAGAAATATCTAAGTAAAGTGAGATACTGTATCAATCTGGGTTTTGCAAAGAAGATAGGAAGACATTGAATACAATAAATTACATACATACAAAAACATTAGAAAGACTAGGAAAATAAAGGTCAGAAAAGGCATCACTAACTTCCGGGAAATCTGGAAGTGGCAGGCAATGGAAAAAGAAACTATAGGAGTTTCAGAACACCACTGCAGACATGTCAGCTGCTTGCGGTACTAAAGCAAGTGATTCACAAAACATGTGAAGACACTGGATAAACATCAGGTCTGTCTTTTGCCTGTACATTGACTTACTGCTGCCATAGCAAAATGGCTTTGATTCTATTTCACCTTTCAACTATTGTATGGTACCTTTCAGTGGTAGAATCTAAAAAGAAAATAAATTCTTGGAAAATTTTCTCCCCGGTTTTCCGGATTGTAGAGAGACAAAAGGATAAGATAATTATTAAGCCCCCGTTGGCTAACTCCTAAAGCAAGATAAAGATTGGCTATCTCTTGTCTTGTCAGAAATTTTCCTTCTGAACCATTCTAGGGTGGTGCCCATCGCTGCTGAGAATGACCAGACCATGGCTGATGGAACATTTACAAACCACAGTGTTGTCTTCTTCTCATGTCCCCCAGAGTATATCAGAGCATGTGTCCCAATCGAATTCCCTTCCTGGTGAATGTCTAGGCAAACCACATGCTGTGCAAGGACATATAGTGTTCCGTATTTCAGAGAACAATAATACAATCAATGATAAGGCACTTCCATACATGTCACCTCCTTTTATTCTTACAATACTTCTCAAGTTTGGTTAAAAAAAAAAAAAAAGGCATTATTACTCCAAATTTGGAAACAGAGACTCAATGAGATTAAGTAACATTCTAAAAGCCGTGTGACTAATGATTATCAGGAGGACAGATAGATATCAGACCTAATGCTAATCCAGTGCCCATGTTATTTTTAGCTTTCTGATTGCTTATGTTAGGGAGTAGGATTAAATGATAAAAGGCCAACTTCGAGTATTATATAATTTCACGATTTCCAGCAATAAGGCATCAGAGTGATACGGCTGAATGGGTGGTAATTGCCAATCAGAGTGAATTGAGTTATTAGGTTACATGGGAGCTGTTCCTGTAACCAATAGCATATAATTTAACTATTAAAGATTGTTTATACAGATATTAGCCAGTCATTGTGGCTCACGCCTGTGCTCCCAGTTACATGGGAGGCTGAGGCATAAGAATTGCTTGAAACTGGGAGGCGGAGATTGCGCCACTGCACTCCTGTCTGGGTGATGGAGCGAAACACTGTCTCAAATAAATAAATAAATAAATAAATAAATAAATAAATAAATAAAATATTAAAAAAGATTTGTATCATTTTTTACAGTGATATATCAGAAATATTCTACCACTCTCATAGTAGGCAATAATTTAGGCAGCACATTGATTTCAATGAAATTTTGACTTCTTCTTCTCACCTTTACAATGTTAGTATTGAGTTATACGTCTCCCATTGATAAAATGTACGATTCTATTACTTTTTTTGAAGACTTAAAATGTTGGCAGATTATAGCTTTCCATGTATTTTTCCCTAGAGATGACTAACATAGCTGATTACTCTCTAAAAATAAAGTGAATTTAAGTCATACTTTACAGCTGATAAAGCAAAAAGAAAGAAGTAATCAAGTGAAGCACTCTGAATTTAAGAGCAGTTTCAACACAGTTCAGGTAATTCTGGGAACTAAATTTATTTCTGAAATTGTTAGCTTAAAAAAGTCTTTACTTAGCCTAGGTTATCTAGAAAAGAATATCATTATAGGATTAAGAGCTAGGTTAAACACTCCCTATTGAAGGATTTTTTTCTTATGATAACAAATACTATGTTGTATTCTAAAGGAAAAATAAAATTTGATGCCTTTGATAAATGATTTGGTATCTGAAAATGAGTTTGAAATTAAATAATATAAGATAAGCAGAATGATCATCTGTAATCATTAGACTCTTTTATAGAAACACACTTTAAAGATTTCATTATTCAAAATGGCCTCACATGTTAAGGCATAAAAAGATTAGCTTTATAAGACAAAAATATCAAATTTTTCAACGAATTCCTTTTAGAAATCCAACATGGAAATAATTATAAATAGTTATTCAGACTTTTTATTTCTTATTTTCTGGGCAGTTAGGCTTGTGGCACATGCTACTTTTGGCAAAGTGTTTGGTCCTGAACCTTTGATTTGGGCCCTTAAATTTGTAATGACAGATAATGATCAAGTTAGTGTGCATAAATCTAGGTTTTAGGGATGATGCCAGCTCCTTGTCATTACAAGAATTTCTACAAATTCTCAAGATATATGTAATTGAAGTTATTAATAGCTTCAAGCTGAAGTTATATTGACCTTCCAGGAGCCACCTCTTCTTTGTAAAAGATGCAAGATCAAGTTCCTATGACTTTTTAACTACAAAGATCTGCTTTTCATTTATAATATAAAGGCATTGCTCTTTAAGTATTTTTAAGAGTTCTTAACTTCAATCAATGCCACAAAATACCTGTATTAGGATAAGAATACTAAGATTTCTTTTTTTTCTTTCTTTTTTTATTATTATACTTTAAGTTCTAGGGTACATGTGCACAACGTGCAGGTTTGTTACATATGTGTACTTGTGCCATGTTGGTGTGCTGCACCCATCAACTCGTCAGCACCCATCAACTCGTCATTTACATCAGGTATAACTCCCAATGCCATCCCTCCCCGCTCCCCATAATAGGCCCCGGTGTGTGATGTTCCCCTTCCCGAGTCCAAGTGATCTCATTTTTCAATTCCCACCTGTGAGTGAGAATATGCAGTGTGTGGTTTTCTGTTCTTGTGATAGTTTGCTGAGAATGATGGTTTCCAGCTGCATCCATGTCCCTACAAAGAAGACACACTCATCCCTTTTTATGGCTGCATAGTATTCCATGGTGTATATATGCCACATTTTCTTAATCCAGTCTGTCATTGATAGACATTTGGGTTGATTTCAAGTCTTTGCTATTGTGAATAGTGCCGCAATAAACATACGTGTGCATGTGTCTTTGTAGCAGCATGATTTATAATCTTTTGGCTATATACCCAATAATGGGATGGCTGGGTCATATGGTATTTCTAGTTCTAGATCCTTAAGGAATTGCCACACTGTTTTCCACAGTGGTTGAACTAGTTTACAAAGAATACTGAGATTTCATGGGGGATTTTCTCATAGAACTTGCATATAATGCTGTGGATCAAAAAGTAATTTTGTGGAGTTTTTGCTCTGCTTCCTTAATTGTTTGATTTTTAGTTTTCTAAAAGAAAGTAGTTTGATTGCCCAAGACAATTACATATAGACACTCACATACAAAATATTGCACAGTTTCAAGGATTCATAGACCCCCCTTGAAAGTTAAGATTGGTCTGTTGATTCCAGGTGATGACTCTACTAGAGGTACTTCCAAATAAACTGCTACCTATCAGAGCTGAACAAAGGAACATTTTTGGTTTCCCAGAAATTTACCTTTTTATATATATCTTTGTTTTTCTCTTGCCATATTTTTCTCAAGACTAATTTGGGTTACAGCACTTTATATGTGAACAATATCCTAAATCCTTCTTAGAAATAATTTTCTTAAATTTCATTTGAAATTAGAAGTTGCTTTGGTACAATTAAGGAAAACAAGTCAATTGATCCATTTTTTTGAAGTAGCAAATGTAGTGGTGGCATGTAGCAGTAGAAAATGTATAGGTTTTAGCATAAATCAGATCTGATTTCAAATACTGTCTCTGCTACTTTCAAACATCTTTAGAAAATGTAGTCATCTCGGAAGTCAGTTTCTTAACCTCTAAATTGTGAAAATGACTTTACTAAATGTCTCTTATTTGCCATACATCATGCTAAGTTATTTGTATAAGATATGCATTGTCTAGTTCCTTTGAAAATCTATGAAAAGTTATTATTTATACCTTGCAGCTATGAATATTGAAGCTCATAATCATTAGTAAGCTTGCCCAAGATTAATACAGCTAATACATGGTAGAGTACAGATGGAAATCCAGGTCCAATTTAACTAGAACTTTAAAATATACTGACTTTTGAATGTTAAACATGTGAAAATCCAACTGGAGTAATCGAATATAGTAAAAATAATGAGTAAAACCCATAGCTAAGAAATTTAAGTCATAAGTTCATAGAATCTCTGCTTTTAAGATCAACCCTTTCTGGTACTATTGCCACCACCACACCGCATTGATACAAGATGAAGATTAAGAGACAAACATTGTAGAAAAATATTATGAAAAAGGAAAACACACACATACACAACACATTCCATCTGCCTGTCTCCCGTTTTGGTAGGTGGCATGCTTTTCTTCTGAAAACCAATGTAGGAAGCCCAAGGAGAATGCCTTATGAGTGTGGAGTGCCTGTTAAATGAAGGAACTAAATTTGTTTCTTGGTTGGATGTCTATTTAGCCATTAGATTTCCTGCTTTCTGTGCTACCAAAGCTTTGGTAAAGAAAATTAGAGATGGAGGTTTTGTTATGATTTTCAGGCTGAGAGAAGAAAGAGATAAAACAGTGCCCTCTCATCATTTGTTCCTGCAGTGTCTGGTCTGGGACCTCACCAAAAGGCTAGATAATAGGCAGAGCCATGGTTTTACAGGGGACCATAGGAGTGTGGGTCACAGATGTACATTTTTCAGAGGAATGCAATATAAGGCTGCCAGATGGACTGACTGTGTGGTTTTATTTCACAAGGGAGCACCAATGTGCAGGTGAGCTGTGTGGGAGTGAGCCTTTCACCTACAGAGCCCTATAAGTCACTATCAAGTCCATAGAAAGTAGGTAGGTTGAGGAGTCTGCACCAAAGAGAGGACAAGTTTTGTCATGGGCCATCATCTAAGAAGCCTGTCTCCCATACCCCTGCACTCAACTCCCACTTTTCTAGAAAGACACACACTAGGGAAAATGTGAGGTAGTGATTTGGAAACCAGAACATTCACCCTTTCATCCCCTACCCCCACCACATAGATATTTTCAAACCTCCACGTCACTAGAGTTTAACTACCTGGAGGCTGAGGGGTAGGAAAACAAATAATGATTGTTTTAATAATAAATAGTGTTTTAATAATAAAAAGTGATAATAAAAAGCTCCATGAGCTTCAGCCATGGGTAGGAGTTTTACACAATTATTTTAGTTTCAGTCATGGGGTAGGACTTCCAGATAGATGTGTTCCCCAAGTTTTTCAGTGATAAACCTGTCAACAGTAGAAGGAATACACAATTAGTGCAGTCTTTGGAAAAAATAAAACCATTGTATATTTACATACTAATGTTGATGCTCCTCAATAAATTAACTACAAATTAGTTGATGTACATAAAGTGTTTGGGTTATTGTTGTAATTAAATCTGAGTTGGTAACTAGCCACATATTCTTATTCAATTTCAATTTCTACTTAGGTCTCAGAACATAATTTGTTATGGAAATAAATCATTCTTCATGTACAGAGTATGTGGAAAGTAATGAATTGACCTGTGAGTCAAGGTCCTGACTTGTTTAAAATTCATACAGAATGGTTGGTTGATCAGAATCAAATGTCCGGACTCACAGGTATAGGTTCTCTAGTGGCCCCTCAACCATTTGCAAAGGCAGAGAAGGTTTAGTAAAATATTTTTCTTTGGCATAGGCTGATCTCAAAAGACCATTTTAAAAAAGAAGTTACCAATCCTTTGATAAACTACTGCATAACTGAGCCAGAGGAAGAAAGATTGCTAGTATTTAATGATCTAAAAGGAACTTGAGGGTAGGAAAATATTCTAGCCTGACAATGTTAAAAAACACTCAGTAATTTGAAAATTTCTATCACTGCCTCAAGCAACTTTAGACTCTCAAATGTATAATAAATATATTTATTTCTGTATTTAGAACAGATTATACAATAAATATTGGTAAGAACAAAGTATAAAAATCCCATTTGTAAATTAATAATTACAGACCCAATTTATGTGTCTTGGGTGAAAGTACGCCTAAAGAAACACCCTACTCTTTCACATGTCAAATTTTAATGTTATTTTAGAATCATGTAGGTAACAAATATAGTACATGAAGTAGTCTTTTGTATTTGAGAATTAGGACTATCCTAATGTTTTTGAAATCTTTATAGCATAAAAAGTAGACATTTTATATTTGCTTACCCAAGTAAGAAAAGTCTTACTCTAAGCAATGGATTTTTTTTCTTGCAATGGCACATTCTGCCACGTATGCATTTTTAATATTTTTTTTACAGAAACATGTAGTTTACAATGCTTAAAAATTATTATATTTAATATAAACAATTATTGGATATGATTTTAAATATAAATGTTGAAGAGGGATTGGGAAGCATAAAGGAAGAGAAAGATAAACAGGCCTATTAGTTGCTACGTTTTAAAAAACTTGTATAGCTGTTGTAACAGATTTTTAGGCTTAATATTTTACCTTTAGTGTGATGAACTTCTCTTTAACACTTATCTTACCTTTTTTTTTTTTTTTTTTTTTTTAAGCTTGAGTGGAGACAAGATCCTTGTGGGCACAGTGTTAACTGCAGAAGCCACTTTGCCCAATGTGTACAATCTGGAGCATGGGGAAGTAAAAACAGGAAAACTAATAGCGTTTTGTGAATCTTCATGTAAAACTCTGACTTTTAAATTATTTTCATAAGATGAAATATTTGAGTAGTCAGGAGGCAAAGAGGCTAAAGGATTAATTGTGAGGTGACTATGAACTAGGATATAGTCGTAAGTGAAACCAAGAAAGATATAAAAACAAATAGTAGAACATTGATTTCACTGTCAAAAATAAAGCAGAAGTTTCTTTCATGGGTTCATTATATTGTGGGGCCCTAAATACACTCATCGAGTTGATCTATAATCGAATGTTCCAACAGTTTCTTAACTGCTATCCTACCATCTGGATATTAATAAGAAATGAATAAAGTAATTTATTATTAAAATTAAAAGCAACATCAGGAATGACATGTTGGCAGGTAAAACAGCACCCAAGGAATATTTCAGGGTCAGCTCTGTACCAATACATTTATACTACTTGGTAAGAATTCTGATGATTGACCATATTGTGGCATACATTTTCTTTCTCTCATAACCTTCTAATTTTTACTACTTCTCTAGAGATAAAGTGAAAGCTACTAGAGTAATAATACTGACAAACTAAGACTGAATCACATCAGACAAATGATAAGTAAAAGTTGATGGTGACACTGCTGGGAACATAAAGACAGCTTTTAGCAGAATAATGATGAACACTGGTTTTTTGTTTTAGAAATTGTAATAAGAACTATTTGACCATGATCATTCCATATGTACCCAAGCTTCATTAAAACACTCTGTGAAAATGAGGTTGTTTTAAAGACAAATAAGATTGTGATTAGTAATTGTTCACATCCTTTTATTTTTTTGCCTGGCTATTTCAACATGTGTTCTAATGCCCAGGTGGCATTAACTTGTATGAAACACTCTACAATTCTTTTACACATTCTTTCAGTTAATATTTGTCATAAACCTAAATATGCAAGTCTCTAGGGTGCAAAGTGAACTAAATAAATTCTTTGTTTCATGAAGTTTACAGTCTAGTGGAGGCAAATATCTCAAAACAAATTTTAAGAAGTATATAACATATCAAATAATAAGTACAATCCAAGGAATAATAAAGCAGGATAAGGCTTTGAGATTTGTGGCGGTGGAGGGGTGCTATTTCATATAGAATGATCTGGAAAGTTCTCTTTGCTATTATGACATTTGAGAAGAGACCCAAAGAAAGTGAGGACGTAAACCAGTGGATATTTGGGTACAGCATGATGGACAGAGAGGAAGAGGAAGTTCAAGGTCTTGAGACAAGAGCATACTTATCCTGTTGGAGTGACAAGAGACCAGTGTAGTTGGAGCTGAGTAAGGGGATAGTGTAGAAAACAAATTTGGAGCAGTGAGGAGGGAAGAGCCAATTAATAGGGAATGTGTAAGTCTCTGCAGGGAACTTAGCTTTTCCCATTGAAGAGACGGTAAGCATTGGATGGTTTTGCACAGAAGAGTGATGGGATCTGTTGCTTCTTAGAAGGATTACTCTAGCTACTGGGCTCAGAATAAATAATATTTGCTCAAAGATGAAAGTTAAAAGACCCATGAGTAGACTATTGCAACAGTCTCGGTGAGAGAAGACGGTAATTTGTTCATGGTATGTAGTTGTAGCAGTGGACATAGAGAGAAGTGATAAAATATTGAATAGGTTTCCAAGGGTGAGCTGATAAAATATGATGATAGGTTAAATCAGCATATTTAATGCTGGCATATAAATGGCAGAGAAGATTAAGGATGAGTCTGAAACTTTTTGCCCAAAAACTGGAAGGATGAAGTAGTCTTTCACTAAGCTAGAAAAAGAGGATTGGCCTTTAGGGGTAGAATTGGAGATCAAACAGTTAGAATTTGGGCTTACTAGGTTTGACATGCCTATTTAACATCCAAGAGAAAATGTAAATTAGACAGCGAAGTATAATGTAGAAACTAAATAGCAATAATGTAGAAACTAAATAGCAATAATGTAGAAACTAAATAGCAATAGAGTAGAAACTAAATAGCAATAGAGTAGAATACATTGTCAATTGATTATAGTTTACTTGAGAAGTTAAAAGTAAAAGCACAGTAAAGAATTCAGAAACACTACAATGCAATTGAAATGTACAATGAAATTAAATATGTAAGTGTTCAAAGAACTCTCTTAACTTCAAGATATCTTCAAAACACCAACCCCCCCCCCCAAAATTAACCTTTAATTTGTATTTATAGAAAGAGCTCCATGGCTTGTAAGAGAAATCTGTATTACAAAAATGTGAAAATTAGCCTCCCAAAATTATGGAGGTTAAAGATTTCTGCTTAAAAATAAAAATGAAAAATCCTATACCTTGCCTTGAAATCATTAGTTCACCAGCTTTTCTAAGTTCTTGTTTTCTTAAAAAGAACTTACTTAAATGAATATGCTGCTTTGTAAGTTAATAGAGCATAAACCAAATTAAATCACCGTGTCAGAAATTGTTCCCCTGTTTTAGCACACACATAGGATTTTACCTGAAAATTTCCAGAACGTCAGATGGTCAGCTCTACAAAATCCAACTGACGGCAATTAAAGGAAAATATTTTTCTTTCCAACTTGAAAGAAACTAGTGTTAGAACAAACATGAAAGCCTGTTTAAGGTAATATTGAGCAATATTTGTAGAAAAGGGATATCAATTTTTTCCTTAAAATAAATATGGTAAAATAATTATGAGGATATCTGAGATGACTTTGCTACTGAAAAGGAAGAGGAATTTAAGAAAGAAGTACCAAGTTGCTGGGCCTTCTGACAAATAATCAATTACAACAGAAAGGGCCAAGAACATGGAAACATGATTTTTTTTTTTAAATGAAGGATTATATTTGGAGATAGGGTTAGAAAAATAGATTAAAAATGGGGGTTAATTGCCTCCCAATGACTCTCCAAGGAGACAACCACCATCCCCAGTTACACAACTTTCAGAGAGATTATATTTATGTAAGCAAATACATACTTTTTAAAAAAAGTATAAGTAAGTCCTGGTGCAATGGCTCACAGAAAAAATAGGGATTAATAATACCTTAACATGTAAAATAAATGCCATACATTGCCTGTTAGAGTTATGAGCAAGCCCTGATCCTGTAGCAACAACTAAAATCAATACAGAGGGAAATGAACCATCTCTTTTCCTTGATGTAGATATGTTAAATAGTCCAGTGCAATTTCCAATACTGGTTTAACTACAGAAACTATTGTAAGTAATTGTCTGTAAGTGTGATTCTCACTCACACTTGTATATATACATATGTTCCTTTTAGAGCTGCCTATAATTTACTTTCAGAAAGTCTTAGAAAGCAGGATAACACTAACTGGAAACAAATCTGTATTTATGGACATAACATGTGACTCACCCTCTGCTCAGAGAAGCAAATCCCAACATGGTGTACATAATGATTCATTTTAGGGCCCCCTTTACATAAATATCACTATATACTATTGGAACATAAGCATCTATTGCATCAGATGAACATAAATCTAAAATTATGTCGAATAACCTAGTAAAATCACTTTGTTTTATAGTCTATAAATGTCCCATTAATTACCAGGAAGGAATAGACATATCTTTATCTAGTGGATGAATATAATTAGCAAATTCTTGCAACCTGCAAAAAATGCTCTTGGATCAAAAGTTACAGTTATGAGGAAATAAATGCCTGTACCCTTCCCATCACATCTTTATCAGGAGTTAGTCTAAGCAGAGTTGGGTACAATTTCAGTTGAAAACAGGAATATGTATGGTTTCTTATAATTATTTTATTACTTTACCTTGAGTTTGATCTGATAAAATTCAATACTCATTCATGATAAAAAACATCAAAATCTGGGTATAGAAGTAACCTACCTCAACATAACATAACATAACAAAAGCCATATATGACAGATTCACAGCTAGTATCATATTAAATGGGGACCAACTGAAAACCTTTCTTCTAAGATCTGGAACCCAACAAAAATAACATGTGGAGAAAGCGAAAATTTTTGTTGGGTTCCAGATCTTAACACAAAGGGATAAATGCTTGGATGTCATATATGGCTTTTGTTATGTTATGTTGAGGTAGGTTCCTTCTATACCCAGATTTTGATGTTTTTTATCATGAATGAATATTGAATTTTATCAGATTTTTTTTTCAGAATCAGTTGAAATGATCATATGGTTTTAGTCCTTTACTCTATTCGTATATCACATTGATTGACTTGCATATATTAAACCATCCTTGTAACCCAGGTATAAATCTCATTTGGTTATAATAAATAGTCTTTTTAGTTTATTGTTGAATTTAGTTTGCTAGTATTTTGTTGCAGATTTTGCATCAACGTTCCTCAGAAATATTGGCTTGTAGTTTCCTTCTTTCTTTCTTTCTTTCTCTTTCTTTCTTTCTTTCTTTCTTTCTTTCTTTCTTTCTTTCTTTCTTTCT